>NC_036840.1:31802876-32072958 GCF_002910315.2 Salvelinus sp. IW2-2015
ACGAAAAGAAACCTTTTTTGCCCGTTAGACCTGAAACCCAGAAAGCTGTCAGTAACGGGTCTGCTACGATCATTCAGCACTGGTATTTCAAGTCTGATCGATTTTGAGTTTAGTTTAGCTGTTATGCTAACCAGGAGTTAACAACAACAAGTTAGCCCAAAATTAGCTAGCTAACTAGATACCAGAGGTGGGACCAAGTCATTGTTTTTACAAGTCACAAGTATGTCTCAAGTCTTAGCACTCAAGTCCCAAGTCAAGACAGGCAAGTGCCGAGTCAAGTCAAGACCGTCAAGTTTCGAGTCCTAAACAAGTCATAATGTTGCTCTTCACCAAATGTAATACCATTCCATATTTTTAACAAGAGGAATAGTATATTACATTATTTCCAATCATGAAATTTTAAAAAATATTATATATTTATTACTTCCAAATATAACTTTATATTCCATGAATTCTCTCTCTTTGTTTTTTCCTGACAGTTCTTGAGTCATCTCATTGGTGTCACAAATGGTGTTTCATGATTGCGGAGAATCTGCAAACATATCTTTTTTACAGTTGTCTTTCCTGTCTTGTTAGAGCAGCCAAATCCTCTACAGAAAATTACCCGTGGCGGGTAATCAAATAGTTTTAGGCACTGTTATCATGCAGTTTGGGGTAGCTACTTGGCTTTTGTTGTCAGAAGAATGAATGCGGTGGTCTTCCAACATAGCCACCAGGAGTCATCGTACATCAACTGCAAGCCCTTTATATGGTGATATTCAAGCTAAGGTTAATCAATTAATGCAAACATATATTTTGATTAGCTAGGTAGCTAGCTAGCTAACGTTACCTAGCTAACATTAGCTTGCTTGTCCAAAGTTTAGCAGCTAGCCTCTGTAGCTAGCTAAGACCAGTAAGCTGAAAGTTAGCTAGTTAACGAACAGGCAAATGTAGGTAGCTAGCCAATGAATGTGGTTTTGTTTTGATTAGCTAGGTAGCTATCCAGCTAGCTAATGTAAGGTTATATCAGTCTGAGTGCTAACGTTGACTAGGTAGCTAACCAACAAGCGAGGAAAGCTTGCTAGCTATATTTTGCCAGGTGATCATGTTTAAACTGATGACCTAGACACTTGCATGTAATCAGAGAACAAACAAATATGCATGAATAAGCTAGCGAACCTCCTTGGCTGCTATGATAGCCAGTTAACGTTAGCTAGCTAGATGACATTAGCCAGCATAAGACAAATCAAATTTTATTTGTCACATACACATGGTTAGCAGATGTTAATGCGAGTGTRGCGAAATGCTTGTGCTTCTAGTTCCRACAATGCAGTAATAACCAACGAGTAATCTAACCTAACAATTCCACAACTACTACCTTATACACACAAGTRTAAWGGGATAAAGAATATGTACATAAAGATATATGAATGAGTGRTGGTACAGAACGGCATAGGCAAGATGCAGTAAATGGAGACTGTAACGTTAGCTAACGCGTATGGYCAGTTCATGCACCACAATATATCATACTTTMTTACACAAAACACAGAGTGCTAATGTTAGTTACGTTAAGTTTCAAATTACTAAACTTTGGGAAACTGCCACACTGCTCACATTCATTTGTATTGAACAGACCAAGCTACAGTAAGACGAGGTAGACATATTTCCGGCAGGACAAACACAGCAGTTAGCTATGCTACATTTCCTCAACTAAGAACAAGCAAGGCCCCAAGACAAACTATAGCTGAGAAAACAAATTACTTTGTTAAGAAACCATAAACTAGCTATTGTAAAAGGTTGCGTCAATCGAATCTGGTATCAGGATAAAATGTGATTCAAAGTCACCGAATATACTTTAAGTATTTTTATTTAACATAACTGTATCACCACGCAGGGTAAAGCAGAGAACTGACTGAAATAGTACAGACATCTTCTTTTATACTGTGACAGATGTAGTTCCAACTTTASAGTAGAGGCTTAGCGTGGTTTAAACTTGCTAGCCTATCGGTGGTGCCCAAGCTGGTCCCAGCCTCACAGCACACAGGATCCAGATATCCGGAAGTGTTTGTTGTGAAGCTTGAGCTGATTCGTCRGTGGCTACACTGCTCAGTTCCTGTTTTCTTGTTATTCAGCAGTCACGCTATGTTTTGTGATTAACATGTCCTATTTCTATAAGGCATATCTTTTTGTTAAAAAGAGAACAAAACCATCCTTCACACAATGTTGAACTGCATATAGTCAATGGTTGAACCCCAAACACACATGTAAACAGAACCTCAGTTGTGCATGCTAGCATCAGACAATTTACCAGACTCGACTGACAGCATTGCTTTTTCAAACATGTTTAAATTAATTTCCGGCTCCCTTTCCTGCCTTCTTGTTGTTATTTTAATCCACATTTGTGCTGACTGGTCAACAGTGTCAAGTTACTTTTCAGTGTGTTCCCAGAAAATCTGAAGTTGCCATTCACAAATTGAAAGTAGTCAGGGGATGCAGATGCTGCACATGGTGCATCCAGGTAAAACCAATGGTCGAAAAAGTACCCAATTGTCTTGAGTAAAAGATACCTTAATAGAAAATGACTCAAGTAAAAGTGAGAGTCACCCAGTAAATCCTACTATAGTAAATGTCTGAAAGTATTTGGTTTTAAATATACCTAAATGTCAAAAGTAAATGTAATTGCTCAAATATACTTAAGTATCAAAAGTAAAAGTATAAATAATTTCAAATTCCTTATATTAAGAAACCAGACGGCACCATTTTCTTTCTTTTTTACGGATAGCCAGGGGCACGCTCCAACACTCAGACATCATTTACAAACGAAGCATGTGTTTAGTGAGTCCGCCAGATCACAGGCAGTAGGGATGWCCAGGGATGTTCCCATGATAAGTTTGTGAATAAGACCATTTTCCTGTCCTGCTAAGCATTCAAAGTGTAATGACTAGTTTTGGGTGTCAGGGAAATGTATGGAGTAAAAAGTACATCATTTTCTTTAGGAATGTATAAGTAATAGATAACTAAAATATAAATAGTAAAGTACAGATACCCCAAAAAAAGTATTTAAGAAGTACTTTCAAGTATTTTACAATATTAGAATCATTGATTGCTGGCTTGACCTGCTATGTGCAATCAAAACAATTTTTTACGCTTGCTAACTTGGTTAGCTACTTGATGAAATTAGTCTGTTTTCAACAAATCAAGTGTTTTAGACAATTGTATTTTTACCAAGCAAGAGGAATAAATGTGTAATCAGTACTGAGTGAAAAAAAATATATATCATTTTGGAACGAACGCTTCCAGACTGTCCATTTAAATGGTCTGTCGAAGTCAATGTGTTAAGAACAGGTTTCATAATGTAATGGAGACATTTGGACCATTCTTTAATTCATAGTTTTGACAGCCCCCTCCCTCCCGTCACACACATTTATTTACATTTATTAAAAGAGCCTTTGGGTTTGTGGAGAGGCAGGCAAGTGACAGTGAGTGTGGTGTTGTGTACTACTGCTTGCGTCTTGCTAGGACGGTGGAGAGACCAGCTCTCAGACTCTCAAGGAAGAGGTCATTGCCCTCATCCGTGAGATGCACGCCATCTGTACGGTACTGCCCAGGGACACACTGCAGGGTGGCGGATTGTGGGCATGCGCCTGTCAAGGAGAAATGCAACCAGCTGGTTGACAGAGCACCAGGCCATCTCTGTACACTTGTTGATGTTCTCATCCCACTGGAACATCCAACTCCTCTGCTGCACAATGTCAGAGTAGACCACCGTTGTCCCGGGAACATTTGGATGACTACCTCCAAATCAGTGTGCATCTGACTCACCAGGGCTGTCCCCTTTGTGTGCCAAGTCGTTTTCACCGAGGTGGAGGACTACGATGTCAGGGGGAGCAGCAGCACAGGCACTCTGCTGGCACAGAACATAGAGCAGTTTGCCCCACTTCATTCCTCGCTCTCCGAGCCACCTAATGTGACAGTAGTCAAGGGAGAGGTTGTGATGCTTTCCGACCGCCCTGGCATACTTCTCCAACCATTGGATTCACAAATTCCCAAAAAGCCACACAGTTTTCATGCTGACGTTAGTATAGATGTGTAATAAATAGAACGTCATTCCAATTGAAAAATATCATACACAGATTCCTTTCTTCCTCCCGTTCCAGGGCAGCTTTAAATGTACAATTTAGACTTGCAAGGACAATAAACAAGTTTCTCTATGTTTCAAAAAAAATTATAGACAACATTCCCATTGAAGCACCAAGTCTAATCTGTTCTACCTGTTGTATTTCTATGTGCTTGGTTGTGAGGTGTTATCTTTGCTCTGAGAGGATCTCCTGTCAGACTTTCACTCTCTCCCTTATCTCTGATATCTCTCATTTCCACCAACAACTCATAAAATGACTCATAAAACGATGAATCATCACCATACAAGAAAATTCTGGTTATATTCACAAATTTCTTTACATTGTATTTTCAGATTACTCAGATTTGTCTGATATAGTTCAGTTGAAATAATTAGATCTGAATTGATTTGGCGTAGGCTACTAGCTAGCAACTAACCAGCTAGCTGTCTAGGCGTATATGTAGACCTACTAGGCCTATCTGATTAATTTTTCACAGGCCAGAATCATCTTATTGAAGAAGATACAACGACCTAGCTGAGCCTTTACAGGTAAGTTAAATACAGTCAGTAGTAGGCTAGTATGTCAGTTTCACCCGCCCAGACAGCCAACTAATACGCAAACAGACCAGTGGTGAGCGACTGATAATGAGCATTGCGAAAGACAAAAGCATTAGTCTATGCTATCAACACATCACGGCAACGTTAGCTGTCATCCAGTCAGAAGTTATGTTTGATCCGTTTTACTTTAAATGGACAAAATCAGACTCTTAGCTTGCAGCTAACCATGCTGCAAATGTTTCTCCTTGTCAGTTTCATGTTTCTTATTTTCTGGCACCACTTTCCAGCATTCGAGAAGCTAGGAAATTTGTCAGGCTGGCCCATGTGGAGCTAACAAACAGCTTATGCCGATTAAAATGCACGCAGTACACATGGTACGTTGCACACTATCAATACTTAAAATGTATGTTGTGTTCCAAATCTGTCAGTACTCCCACCTTTTTCATATTTATACTGCCATTTGTAAATGAGGACATGTGCTATTTTACTGGAGTTAGACAGCTGTGTGCAGCATTACTTAGGACATTTGTAGCTGAAGTTTTGTATTCAGGGATTTAGAGCACCTATCCAATTTCAGATTTGTAAATATGTTTATCATTTTAAGGGTTTTGTACTTGTCTAATGACTTTGTATTTTACAGATGTTTCTCAGCAGTTTGGCATTTGGCATTTGTTACAGTGTTTGTATCCGGAGTTATGCAGTTTTTTTTTTGTTTAAGCCCAGCAATACACCATCTGATTCTACTCCTCAGCTGTTAAGCAAAACCTCATCTGTTCATCGAGATCTTGAGTAGTAGAATCAGGTGTGGTAGAACTGGGCATRAACAAAAAAAACTCTGTAGCTCTTCAAGAGAAATTGTGGCCATCCCTGAATTGTTTGTACAGAATGTGCTATCTGATGAATGTAAGTTTGGTTGTAGATGTTATATGTTGTATTAATTCACTTTTGTTTTGAGTTAATTTAGTACTAGGCCTTTCTTCAGTTAACTTTAAAGTACATTTTCATGTAAATAGTTAATGGGTATATGTTGAAGATTTGTGCATTTTCCAGGAGCTTGCTCGATTGCCTTGTTAAAATATATCAGGGAAGTATTTTCCAGTTTACTCCATACTGGCTTAAATGGGTTTCTGGTTTTTCTCTTCTCTCTGGAAAATCAGCTATAACATGAAATAAATACTAATAACTCCATTATTACTGTTGCATTATTGTGTACATTTACTTTAAAATATTGCTGTGTACAGCACTTTGAGATGTCAGCTGATGTAAGAAGGGTTATATAAATACATTTGATTTGTATAATAATGTTGCATAATCACCTCACTGGAAACACTTATCTCCCTCACTAGCTTTAAGCACCAGCTGTCAGTGCAGCTCACAGATTACTGCACCTGTACATAGCCCATCTATAATTTAGCCCAAACAACTACCTCTCCCCCTACTGTATTTATTTATTTATTTATTTTGCTCCTTTGCACCCCATTATTTCTATCTTTACTTTGCACATTCTTCCACTGCAAATCTACCATTCCAGTGTTTTACTTGCTATATTGTATTTACTTCGCCACCATGGCCTTTTTTTGCCTTTACCTCCCTTATCTCACCTCATTTACTCACATTGTATATACTTCTTTTTTCTACTGTATTATTGACTGTATGTTTGTTTTACTCCATGTGTAACTCTGTTTTACTCCATGTGTAACTCTGTGTTGTTGTATGTGTCGAACTGCTTTGCTTTATCTTGGCCAGGTCACAATTGTAATTGAGAACTTGTTCTCAACTTGCCTACCTGGTTAAATAAAGGTGAAATAAATAAAAACTGTAAAAACCATATAAATTAAAAACAAAAAACAATGTTTTAAGTGAGAAGTAGGCATTGGTCTGAAGCCGGAAAAATAAAAAAAATTCACGAGCACCACAATTTCCTACTCCACCCAAGCTCTACCAAGGTTATCCAGCACACAGCTTTGACCTACTAGAGTAACTATGTTGGTCTATTGCACTTCAAACAATGTGTATACAGGTTGCTTAAGATGAAAACCTTCTCAAACAGCCTAATTCATACTCTTGAGTGGAATAATGGACTTTACAGTGTCCTGCTATTAAAATTATATATTTACAGTGCATTCAGAAGGTATTCAGACCCCTTCACTTTTTCCCCTTCACGCTCAGCATTCAGGCCAAAGAGTTCAAACTTGGTTTCATCAGACCAGAGAATCCTTTAGGTGCCTTTTGGTAAACTCCAAGCGTGCTGTCATGTGCCTTTTACTGAGGAGTGGCTTCCGTCTGGCCACTCTACCATAAAGGCCTGGTTGGGGGAGTGCTGCAGAGATCGTTGTCCTTCTGGAAGTTTCTCCCATCTCCACAGAGGAGCTCTGTAAGAGTGACCATCAGGTCCTTGGTCACCTCCCTGACCACGGTTCTTCTCCCCCGATTTCTCAGTTTGGCTGGACGGCCAGCTCTAGAAAGAGTCTTGATGGTTCCAAACTTCTTCAATTGAAGAACGATGGAGGCCACTGTGTTCTTGGGGACCTTCAGTGCTGTAGAAATGTTTCGGTACCCTTCCTCAGATCTGTGCCTTGACACAATCCTGTCTCGGAGCGCTACGGACAATTCCTTCAACCTCATGGCTTGGGTTTTGTTCTGACATGCAGGTGTGTGCCTTTCCAAATCATGTCCAATCAATTGAATTTACCACAGGTGGACTCCAATCAAGTTGTAGCAACATCTCAAGGATGATTAATGGAAACAGGATGCACCTGAGCACAAATTTGAGTCTCATAGCAAAAGGTCTAAATACTTACGTAAAGAAGGTATTTCGTTTTTTTATTTTTTATACATTTGCAAAACTTTCTAAAAACCTGTTTTCGCTTTGTCATTATGGGGTATTGGGTGTCGATTGAGTTTAAAAAAAAATATTGAATCCATTTTAGAATAAGGCTGTAACATAGAAAAAGTCAAGGGATCTGAATGCTTTCAGAATGCACTGTATATACTGTATTATGATTATGTTGTGCCATTTGAGTAGAGCACCTTCACCAAGTCGTCATGAAGGAAGTGCCCCCTTAAACCATATGAATATATAAAATGTCATTTGGAACGTGTTAAAGAGTATTGTTTATGATATTGTAGGCTATAATGTTTAATGGGTGAATTGAAAAGTATTTTGTCATCTCTGCTTTGCCGTGCCCCATTGAATAAAAATGACCAACTATTTTCTTTCTTTACAATTTAAACACATTGTCACACCAGCCTTCGCTTTGGCTCCCCCACCTGTCCAGCTCAGACATTCGGCATCGCCGGCCTTCTAGCTGCTGCCAAACTTGCTGCTGGCAAACGCCCTTCACTCATCAACCCCGGACTTGTCTCGTCATCATTACACACACCTGGTTCCAATCCCCACTCTATCCCTRCATATATACTCCCTCTGTCATTTGTCTTTGTCAGTCATTGTAAATGTTTCTTGTTTTCCTGAGAGGAATCGCTCGTACTATTTTCCTGAGTACTTGATTAATTTTGCACTTTGGTTTTCGTCCAGCTTTTTATATATAGTGCTTTAATAAACTCAGTAGGTCTAAACCTGCGACTGCCTCCTGCCTACTCCTCTCTACACTTGTRACACATTATGCATAGACAATGTAATTGTTGTGGTAGTCTTAGGCAAACCATCTTCGTTATCACAGTGGCACCACCAAGTGTATCTGGACTTGGTAGTACTAGTTGTGTGTGTGTTTTAAGATAAGGAACCCATCTCCTGCTTCCAGACATTTCACCACCTAGATTACAAGGGTTGGATTTCCACCCAAAAAATGTAATGTCAGTGTTGCAGAAAAATTCTTACACAGGGACACTCGAAGTCAATCTTAAATKAATCATTGTTTGTCGGCTCGCTGGAGAGGTTCCAACCAACTCAATGCACCATAGTACACATGTAAATCAGGAGCTCTTCCTGGGCAGACCCAACAGTTGTCTTATATGCGACTATACACAGACAAGTTATATTTGCATGATTTAGCCTAATTTAATTCATCATTACCATTTTGTTTCATTCATGTGACAGACCAACATCTCACAAGGCTTCTTCTCTCTAAGCTGATACCTTGAAACTGCGATATCGTTCGTTCGTTCTCAAAACACGGTCTGGGCGTACAGCCAAATTGCAGCCACTGATAGTGAGGATTTGTAAAGTCAGCCACTTGCATGAACACAAATTGGTTAGCAGAACAGCACAAACATTAGAATTCCCATTACATCAGCACAAGGCGTGTACAAAATCTAGTATAATGATACGCCTCATATACATTGTCTACTGGTATCGTTTTTAAATTG
Source organism: Salvelinus sp. IW2-2015 (assembly GCF_002910315.2). Taxonomy (NCBI): domain Eukaryota; kingdom Metazoa; phylum Chordata; class Actinopteri; order Salmoniformes; family Salmonidae; genus Salvelinus; species Salvelinus sp. IW2-2015. The sequence goes on from NC_036840.1 coordinate 31,811,857, forward strand.
AAAACATATAGCTGAACAATATGTAAAATAAAAAATAAAAAAAAAGTGTGTGTTAAGCTATTCTCTGCTTCAGATGCACAATGTCAAGGGGTGCATTGCAAATGCCCATAAGGCTGATGCCATCCTACTGTAGGCCAGTGGTTCCAAATTTCGGTCCTCGAGTTCCCCCAACAGCACAGTTGTACTGTAGCCCTGGACAAACACACCTGATTCAAATTGTCAACTAATCATGAGGCCCTCAATGAGTTGAATCAGGTATGTTTGTCCAGGGCTACAACAAAAGTGTGCTGTTGGGGGTACTGGAGGACGAGTTGGGCTGTTGGGGGTACTGGAGGACGAGTTGGGCTGTTGGGGGTACTGGATGATTGGAGTTGGGCTGTTGGAGGTACTGGAGGATTGGAGTTGGGAACCACTGCTGTAGGTCTATGGCTGCATTGGCGTTGCATGCCATTATCAGCTGCAAAATGGTTTTACATGCCTGATATCCTATAAAAATAGTGACAATCAAATAAAACTAATTGGAGAGGTTATGACTGAACAAAAAGGTCAAGTTCATTTGAGAATACAACACAGACATACAGACAAATTAGACACAGATTCCCTTCCCCTCTTTATTGCAGGATTGTGATCTGTGATTAATAAACATCAACACGAGTTCATCTTGAATAATAGTTAAGTTAACAATAAAAAACAGTTTAAAATTTAACTTCAAAGAATCAACACTTTTATATAAGTTCAAAGTGTACACTTTTATATAAGTTCAAAGTGTACAAGTAAGTTAACGCATATGTAAAAGTTCAAAATGTTAGTAACAAGTAGGCTATTATTAATAAAATAATTTCAGGTGAACAAAAAAAGTAAATACTAGAGGTGTCCAACCTCGCTCCACTGATCACTGATCTACTGGTGAGCAGACTTCTGTTGCAGCCCAGCAATAGCACACTTGATTATTAACTAATTYGTTTTGATACATTGAATCAGATGTGTTAGTATTGGGCTGGAACAGAAGCGTACACACTCAGCGGGGTTGGCATGCTCCAGTTGTAATAGGTTTATACGTTGTGTGACTTTTACTTGTTAGATACTTGTTAGATATTACTGCATGGTCGGAACTAGAAGCACAAGCATTTCGCTACACCCACATTAACATCTGCTAACCATGTGTATGTGACAAATAAGATTTGATTTGATTTGAAATTGTATTTTTGTTAACAAAATTTGCTAACATAGGTACACATAATCCACGGCATACAACAATGTTAATTTACTCTCTTGGGACATTCTTTGTGACCTCTTCATCTGCAGACAGGGTTTCTCTGTATATGAGGACAGAAAACATCACAAAGAAGCAGGCTGCATTATACTCAAGTTAGACAGCCTTGAATATTATGTTTCTATATCTCTCTGTCCTCAGTTTATCTCACTAGGGACTGGAACTGGGGAATAGTTTCATAATGCCCTCCCACAAAAGGTACCTGCCTTATCCAGAAAGGTCCCTGCCCTATCCAGAGTAGCCTACKCTTCCTTATCTGACAGCTGGAAGTGCTAGCTAATCCTTTCACCCTCTTCCATGGCTGTTAGCTAACTACCTACAGTCGTGGTCAAAAATATTGGCACCCTTGCACTTTTTTCAAGTGACTCAGTTTTCCATAAAAATAAGTTGAAATTGAACAAAGTATTTGGTCTCCACAATTCTGTATTTCACTGTTAATACTACAGAACCGTTGTTTTTTATTCAGAACTTAATATATCCATTTAAATCATAAAAAACAGAAATGGCATTGAAAAAAATATTGACACTCTAGACTTAATTTATTTGGTCAATAACTGCAATCAAGCGCTTCCTATAACCATCAATGAGCTTCCTGCACCTCTGTACTGGAAGTTTGGCCCACTYCTCTTGTGCAACCTGCTCCAGTTCTCTCAGATTAGAACGGGGCCTTCTCCTAACTGCTGTTTTCAGATTTCTACACAAGTTTTCAATGGGATTTAGATCTGGACTCATTGCTGGCTACTTCAGAACAGTCCAGCGTTTTGTCTTGAACTATTCCTGGGTGCTTTTTGAAGTGTGTTTGGGGTCATTGTCCTGCTGGAAGACCCATGATCTTCAACGGAGACACAGATTTCTGACACTGGGTCCGACATTGCGCTCCAAAATACCTTGGTATTCACCTGATTTCATGATGCCATGCACACATTCAAGGCACCCAGTGCCAGAGGCAGCAAAGCAACCCCAAAACTAAACCCTCCTCCATGTTTGACTGTAGGGAAGGTGTTATTTTCTTTGAAARCTTCATTTTGTTTTCTGTAAACATAGAGATGGTGTGCTTTACCAAAAAGCTCTAATTTGGTCTCATCTGTCCACAGGACATTCTCCCAGAAGGATTTTGGCATGCTCAGGTGTGTTTTGGCAAATTGCAGTCGGGTTTTCTTATGTCTCTATCTCAGCAGTGGGGTCCTCCTGGGTCTCCTACCGTATAACCCCCTTTCATTGAGGTGGCGACGGATGGTGTGAGTTGAAACTGTCGTACCTTGTGTCTGAAGGTCAGCTTGAATCTGTGTGGCAGTTGACCGAGGTGCTTTCTTCACCATTCGAACAATCCTTCGCTGCAATCTTCCATCAAGTTTTCTCTTGCGGTCACGTCCAGTGAAGTTGATTACAGCATAGGCCTTAAACTTCTTGATAACATTATGTACGTTGGAAACAAGGACATCAAGATCTCTGGAGATGAACTTATAGCCTTGAGATTGTCCATGCTTGGCTACAATCTTGTCTGGCCTCCTCAGGTAGTTCTCTGGTTTTCTTTCTTTTKTCCATGCTCATTGCAGTACACACAGTGATACAAAATAGGAGAATGAGTCCTTTTCTCTATTCAAACTGGTTAAATACTGCACGCACCTTCAACTCACCACAGGTGAGTTCAATTCTAAAGTAAATGAGAATCACCTGCTTGAAATCTAATTATTTCTAACTACTTCTAGAAGAAGCCAATAATATTGTCCGGGTCATTTTAGGATTTCTTTGTGGAATTAGCTAAGATTTAGTCAATTATTCCGAATGTGTTTTTTTTTTTCAACTGTACATCGAAGACATACATATGTGGACACCAAAATATGTTTTAATATCAACAGTTTTCTGGTGCATTATTTGAAAAAAGTGCAAGGGTGCCAATTTTTTGGGCCACGACTGTACCTATATGTCAGTGTTGTCAGAAATGGTACAAAAGGTAGCACATCGTTGGAAAAATTGAGCATGTGAGAGCGATAAATTATATATTTAATCAAAACTGTTGCCCCTACAAACTAATTATTTCTGAAAGGTGACAAGTCTAATGGTCACTTTATGGATGCTGTAGTCTTGTTCTTATCCGACGCCTAGATATTGAGTTAGGTCGGCCCATATTATAATTTTTTCCCGCTAATGCTAATGACCCTGTTAAAATCCGGTATGTGGTTCTCGGTTCTCATGACGAGAGGTGAGGAGTGTGTTGTCCAATCAAGTGGATTTGCGAATTTTCATCGATTTTGGTGTCATATTGGCTTAGATATGATGATAGGRAGATTTGAATTTAACATTGCGCTTCATCCAATGCCATACTATGTTAGCACCGACCAGTGTAATAACCAGTGGCGATTCTAGCAGGTAAATCTTGGTGGTAGCAAAGCCACAACACAACACTAAACAATACATTGATTGCACTATACCATTGCACTATACCACTACCACCACCTGGCTATCAGCGGAGCCTTGTCTGGCAGCAAAACAGTTCATTCAGCCTCATTTACTGCCTCATTTACTCAAAACATAGCTGATATGGCTGACTTGCTTAAACAAATGTGGTTTCTACTGACAATTGAGATSTACAAACTATGGCATAAGTGGATGACAAGCGGATAAGAGGCAATCCGTAATTTCGATTAAGTTAGCAGTTAGCCACTGATTCCTTCCAAACCACTCATTGTTGAATTTGCGATTTCCAACTTGTTGTGTAATGTTTATGTCCAATGGCCGATGAGCACCGATACATTTAATCTATAATTTCTCTTCATTATTTCTCTTCATATGACAAGGATTAAATAGGATTTGCCAGTAGATTGTCGACTTGATTCATATTGATGACTGCTAGCTAAGAGTCTGAAAGTATGATGTTGACATAATCAATCCAATCAAAGCAACTGTAGATATAACGTGATTTGACGTAATTTTATCTGTGGCCAATGACCTTGAGCCTTCTTGGATGGGCACTTCTAATGTAACTCTATGGCAKCACTCAAGGGGCTAGAATTGTAGAGCTCTACCCTTAGACTTGGCGGTGACGTAGTGTCCCTATAAGTAACAAAACACTGAGCCAATCACGGCGCAAAGCTCCGTATTTTCTGCTGGCTTGCCCCACCGCCACAGAAAGCACTGAGCTAGGCTGAAACACCTGAATTTTGGAGCTGCATTACTCAAGAAAACAAAAAAAGACCATGTTTGTATGCGGCTTTATTAACTCAATGATATWTWTTTTTTTACATTGTTTGCAAACTGATATGTGAAATGTATTAATGCCAAAATAACATGCAAAACAGGCAAGCCCTCAAAAAATGTGGGGTTCTGCCCCACCTGCCCCGAATGACAGGTCGCCATGTCACGACTTCCGCCGAAGTCGGTTCCTCTCTTTGTTCGGTCGGCGTTGCCGGTCTTCTGGCCATCATCGATCCACTTTTCATTTTCCTTTTGTCTTGTCTTCCCACACACCTGGTCTCAATTCCCTCATTACATGTTGTGTATTTAATCCTCTGTTCCCCCATGTCTTTGTGCGGAATTGTTTATTGTAAGTGCATGTATACGTTTTCTCTGGTGCGCGACGGGTTTTGTACCCATTTGTTTGATGTTCTGGTTTCCGGTGGTTTTATGAATAAAACTGCTCAGTTGATGAATAAAACTGCTCAGTTGATTCCCCAGTTTTGCTCTCCTGCGCCTGACTTCCCTGCCGCCAGTTACGCACTCCCTTACACGCCACTGGTAATAACATTACCAAATGTGACATCATAACCTATGAGATTATAACCTCATTATAACCTCATCACACTTCCAGAGCTGCTGTCATAGTGATTAGTGTAGCTTTGTAGTATCCTCACCATAATACAAACCTGTCTGAAAACAAACGGGCAGCCCTGAATGAAGAGGTCTACTCTCCCACAGAGCCTTGCTGTATGCCTCAGACATTCACTCCACAAAAGCCTCAATTGAGCAAGGTAGATTTACATCAGCAGGGCATCAGTATGACTCMCTGGCTAGAATAACTCTCTAAATAAAGAATAAAAACAATCTTCTCCTGTTTCACTTAGTGCACCTTTCCTTCCCTGTTGCCAGGGAGATGACCAAATGCATTCCATATGCAAGCATGCGCTTCAGTGCCCCCAGAGCACRGAACAGAATCATGTTCCATTTTAAAAACGTGAATTTTACATTTTTTATGACGCAGCTGATGGCTTAAGTGGGTGAGTAGCACTTACAAGGGGGTTGTAACATTCTAGGAAACCCTCTCTCCCTGCCTCCAATCCCTCCTGATGGATTAATTTATTTGGTAACACTTTATTTGGATAGTCCATCTGTAGATGCTCTACAGACTATCAATAACACTTCAACTAACTATCTACTAACACTAAACCCTGCTTTAACCCTAGCCCTAACCTTAATCTAGCCCTTATTCTAAACCTTACCCTAACCATAACCATAGCAAGCAGTTGCTTATCAACAGATAGTTTGTTGATAGTATGATCTGTAGAGCATCTATCCAAATAAAGTGTGACCAATTATTTATTTTGGTAAATAAAGGATGAAACTCTGACTGTCCGTTGAGGACAAATTCAGATGAACTCCAGTTGCCATGAATGATTTGAATAATCTGTTCACACTTTTAGAATTCTTTCTAGCATACAACATTTAAATGAGTGTAATTGGCTAAGGTTTGACCTTGTTTGACTTCTGTTTGCTGGATGCATTTTTTTCCATAGGCTATTTGTTATAAGCGTGTTCTTGTTTCATAGGGTTAATACAAAAATGATGCATCACACATTGTTCTATTGTTATTTTAAGGCAGATAATACAAGATTATAGCTTAATGGGATCTGTGAAATCAGATGGAAGATAATGGGTCGCTCTCTCAAATAAATATGTGCCCGGGATGGTAAGCCTTTGCAACGTGCAGTTCATATCTATATAGCTCAAATTAAGACTACGGTGCACCCYCTTGTTACACACTGACATTGGTACGAAGAGTTGGGAGCAGGCGGTTAACCACTAATGTATGTCCGAAGGGGATATTTTACACACAAAATTGCTTCAGTAGCAACAAGTGAATGCAGTACATAGCATACAATTGAGGGGCTCCATGTTCCCATAACTATCCTCATGTGCTCTGTTAAGTCCTTCAAATTCCTTGTCTGAAGTATATTTTCATCAAATTGGGCTCTTAGGCCTAACATGGTGCACACATGTTCTGTACTCCTGACATACCATGTTCACAATTAAAGTGTAATGTGTAAAGCAGAACATACCATTATATTTCATTTCCCATGAGCAGCCCTTTACGTTAGCTGTCCAGTGGTAAAACGGAAGGTTAATAGTGTCTCAGATATGAGCTAAGTGATTTAGCGCACAGACAAACTGTGCTTTTTAAAAGTAATTAGCTTCTGCTCATTGTCATCATATTCATAAGTGTAGTTGCTCTTGGAAAAAAAGGGTCAAGAAAACAAGCGCTCAGGAATCCCCTGGGGTCAGTGCCCACCAAGGCCTGGATTACAGCACCAAAGGAACCCTGGGAAGCGTATATTGATTTGGCCTGACACTGGCTGACACATTTAGCCTAGCCGCAGCCTGACTCGCAAAGGCTTCAAGCAGTTATCTGCCATATCCTCTGCGATCTTTAAAGTGCATTGAGAAATGACCTCACGCCGTASAAGATTTATCATCACATAATTAGTTCACTGCACCTAACGGCAGATTGCGTTTGACTAATAATACGAGCTTAAAGTTCATGTGCAGAGGATTACGCTTAATTAACTTGTTAGCTTGTGCACGCTACGACGAGCATTAGCTCTTTTTCTTTTACAATATTTATATTACAAATTGTTTGGGTTCAGTGCTTGTGTGTTATGTTATGCCTTTATAACAACTACAGGGTGGCATGGCAACAGTTAAGATGAGATACTTTGACAAGTACAGCCATTCTGTGTCAAAGTGATGGGCGTTTGGAATGGTTTAAAGGTGCCGTCCTTAACATTATATCAACCATGTCGATGTTTCTTAGTTTTTTAAGGAATAGGACTTAGTACTACTTTTGTCTCTTATCACAACCTAAAAATCCTCATCAATATCATTATCTTGTTTATATTTTAAACTTCAGAAAACAGGAAGTAAGAGTGTATCTGAAAGAAACTGATGCTTAGACAAATGTGTACATTGAAGTTTATGCCAGGCTTTGCAATTGGTGCATATTCAAAGTTATTGCCTTAAAATCGGCATAGGTATTTTGTCTTTAAGAGCTGGTCCAGTTCCTAATATTAAAGATGTATCCAGCTATTTTTTTTTTTACTATTCATTTTGAAAAACTATATCCAAAGTATAAATTACGTAATATACACACACTTAAAGGGATAGTTTGGGATTTTGGCAGAGGCCCTTTCTCTACTTTGCCAGAGTCAGATGAACTCGTGGATACCATTTTTATTTCTCTGTGCAGTTTGAAGGAAGTTGCTAACTAGCATTAGCTGCTAGCAAATAGCAGTAGACTTCCAGTCACTGAGCTAACGCTAGTTAGGATTGGCTCGCGAAACTACGTCTAACTTCTTTCATACTGGACAAAAAGGCAAAAATGGTATCGACAAGTTCATCTTACTCTGGGGAAGTAGATAAAGCGCCTCATTGCCAAAATCTGTTGGCAAATCAGGGAGTTGGTCTGATGGTACGCTCTGATATCATTGGCCTCCTCCCTTGTTTGCGGGAACAATAAAGGAGCAGTTAAGGACAAAACAGGAAAGGCCCCTCCCCACTTGTGCCATGTCAGAGGACACCTGGACCACCTATTGAGATGTGCCTTTTGTTAAGTAAATCAGGTAAGGTTGGATTTGGGTAGAGGAAGCTGATCCACGAGCAGCACTTCCGGCCAATGGACTATTCCATGATAAACACATTCAGTCAGTACTMATTTCAGCTCCTATGATGAATTTACAGAACAAGTGATAAACAAAAAATGTGACCGACCGGCTCGATCATATGTAGCAAAATTTATTTATTTATATATATTTTTTGATATATTGGTTAAAAGTAGAGACTCGGGGGTAGAAAATGGTATATCATACACTGCAGTTGAGGAACATTGGGAAAGTAATTCTGCTTTGAAAGTTGATAATCTTGTAAACCCACTTTTGAGAAAATGGCTCTTGAATGTTTTGGTACACCTACTGGAGAGCTCTTCTTTGTCTACACCCATTCAGCATCGTTCACACCCTCTTAAGCCTTATCCACACCCATCTCTTTAAGGATTCACATGTGAGGCCATGTGCTGAACAGAGTAAGGTAATGTAGTAAACAACCAAAGATTCCACAACTAAAAGTGGTGAAAATAGTAGCAAAAATACTATTTATCTAGTCTTTGGCCTACACTACATGACCAAAATTATGTGGACACCTGCTCGKCGAACATCTCATTCCAAAATCATGGGCATTAATATGGAGTTGGTCCCACCTTTGCTGCTATAACAGCATCCACTCTTCTGGTAAGGCTACAAGATGTTGTAACATTGCAGCGGAGACATTCAGCCACAATAGCATTAGTGAGGTTGGGCACTGATGTTGGGCGATTTAGGCCTGGCTCGCAGTCGGGGTTCATAATTCCTCCCAAAGGTGTTCGATGGGATTGAGGTCAGGGCTTTGTGCAGGCCAGTCAAGTTYTTCCACACCGTTCTCGACAAACCATTTCTGTATGGACCTCGCTTTGTGCACGGGGGCATTGTCATGCTGAAACAGGAAAGGGCCTTCCCCAAACTGTTGCAACAAAGTTGGAAGCACAGAATGTCCAGAATGTCATTATATGCTGTAGCGTTAAGAATTCCCTTCACTGGAACTAAGCGGCCTAGCCCAATCCATGAAAAACAGCCCCAGACCAGTATTTATCTTACACCAAACTTTACAGTTGGGACTATGCATTGGGTAAGGTAGCGTTCTCCTGGCATTGGCCAAACCCAGATTTGTCCGTCGGACTACCAGATGGTGAAGCGTGATTCATCACTCCAGAAAACACGTTTCCACTACATTTACATTTACATTTAAGTCATTTAGCAGACGCTCTTATCCAGAGCGACTTACACCTGTTGCTGACCGGTGTATAAAATCGAGCACACAGCCATGCAATCTCCATAGACAAACATTGGCAGTAGAATGGCCTTACTGAATAGCTCATTGACTTTCCAACAAGTCAGTTAGTCAAATTTCTGCCCTGCTAGAGCTGCCCCTGTCAACTGTAAGTGCTGTTATTATGAAGTGTAAACATCTAGGAGCAACAATGGCTCAGCCGCGAAGTGGTAGGCTACACAAGCTCACAGAACGGGACCGCCGAGTGCTGAAACGCGTAATAATAGTCTGTCCTCATATGCAACACTCACTACAGAGTTCCAAACTGCTTCTGGAAGCAATGTGAGCAAAATAACTGTTCGTCGGGAGCTTCATGAAATGGGTTTCCTTGACCGAGCAGCTGCACACAAGCCTAAGATCACCATGCACAATGCCAATCGTCGGCTGGAGTGTTGTAAAGCTTGCCGCCATTGGACTCTGGAGCGACTCAAAACTTGGTCAACTTCTTCCGTGACAATAACACTATTGATTGCCATTTCAGAAGACTCTACAATGTCTGGTTCATGAACAAGTTTTTACCTAAATCAGGGATTTCCTCATCGTCTGATTCATTTTCAGAGTCAGAGAGAGTCAGCATGGCACGATCGTCCCCAAGAAAGTGGAGAGCTGTAGCAACACTTTTACAGTTCTTAATTATATTTTTCAAAAAAAGCTGTTGTAGAAGGATTRCCTACACATACTGAACAGCTCATGTTATAGAYGGAAGCATGCTACATGGCAGACCAATCCGAACTCATCTCTCAGCATGTCCAGCCCATCCATTATCTCAGCCTATCATGGCTAGCCRGGAAGGTTCCTGTATTTTTCCACGGCTAAACCAACTAGGTTCATAATTTAACAATTTTATTGGTCTTTACAAATGGCATACATGTTTTTTTATTAAGGAACATGAAAGTTCACATTTTGATAAAAAATACATGTTTACTTTTAAATGCCTCTCCTGTGACGTGCRACATACACTTAGTTTCCTGAAACAAGTCACAAATATAATAGGTCCGCACTCCGCACACAAAGAGATGTTGGCAGAGCTTGCTTAATCTTCTGATTTTTAAAAATCAGTTTCACTGCACAGGGGGATTATATGCAGACGTTTGGCTTAACAGCCTTATAACAGTGATGACCCACAGGGCTCAGTATTGGGTCCCCTGCTGTTGTAGCTATCATCACATTTCTACTGTACTCCACTAACACTACATCATTAGTACCATTTTCACTCTCTTATCTAACACAATCAGGAGATTGCCAAGGAAAGTTGACAAAATGAACTCAATAGCACGTATGTATACTTTGCTGCGGTGGACATTACTGTAAGCCTTAGCAGCCACAGTTTAAAGTAATCTACTCAACTGGCTGGTGGTTTTACTTCATTAACTACTGTACCACTTGCTCTGTTTGTTATGTTCAGGGAAATTTAGTGCTTGATAAATTCATTTCACATGCACATTGGACMATTACACTTCCCCAGTTGATTGTAAACATCACATCTTACGATTTACTGATCTGGCTACTCTATTTAACAGGCAAATCTTGGCCAATATTTGGCTGAAACTAGCCACACYTTTGTCCTATACAGCACCCATTGGCTCCAAATGCCATCTTATTTTATTTTTGTTATGGCACTTTCAGAGCCTTGGCTTTGCATTCTCCGCAGGCCATTGTACAAGTCTCATCCCAAACTATATCAGCCAGATATGATTCCTCCTTTTCTTAGAGTATTTGTCATTTACTTTCCCTCTCTGGGCAACATTGGTAACATCATAAGGCATCGTCATCTGTATTTCTGTCAGCTACAAATGCACTTATGGGGCTATGCTGGGACGAAATACACAAAGACAGCTTCACACTCGCCAGGGGTGTTATTCTAAGACCAGGCTGGAATCAGAAGTTTTGTCGGTTTCAGTTAACCAGGGCGCTGCTAAATGGCTTAAGCCAAGCCTCACTGCACTCAGCGAATGCACTGAGATATTGCTGCATGACAGCTAAAGTAGCCTGGTGCATCATAGACATGTACCCAGCTTCCGAAGCCCTCCGGCTTTTCTATTCTTCCTGACTCACTTTTAAGTGTTTTATCCGTGGGACACGGCGATAATGTGCATTAAGATCAAGAACACTTATTTAGATTGCGCTTTATGTTTTATTCCGGCCCCTTCATTTGCCCGTGTTTAGACTGTGCCATGCTTCGAATAGCTCACATATGCAGGAGAGAGCACCCCACAAAGAGAAAGCAGTTGTCTGTATGCGCTTCAGTGTATTAGCACAGTCCCTCCCATGCGTATTTAGTTATTCGCTCTGAAAATCAGAGGTCACTGAGAAATCCTCCTCCACAGATTTCAACATGTCATTATGCAAAAAGACTAAATGTACACAGGCCTATGCGCTAAGGAGCTGAGTTCAGAGGATGAAGTGCTGTACAGTACGTGATGCATTTGATGTTGGGAGGACACATATGTCAGCTCTTGCTTTAGCCCCTATGGCTTATTCAGACAGGCAAACCTCTGCACCGTCTGTTCAGTCATGACACAGTCACAGCTACGGGCTGCCTCGGGAACATTCAGGCCATTCAAACGCCTGAACACTAACATTTGACATCAACTGTGAGTCGACTGTGTATTATTTACATTTTAGTAATTTACCAGACACTCTTATCCAGAGCGCCTTACAAGAGCAATTAGGGTTAGGGCACATCGACAGATTTCTCACCTAGTCGACTCTATTATAGATGACATGACACCTGTCATTATCCTTATCATAGCTCATGTCAGTTTATGACAATTTACTTGTTGTAATTTGTTGCAAGGCATTTTAGGAAGCTTGCCAGGTGAATGGTATAGGCCTTTTTCTCAAAATAACAAGTATGTCTACACCACATAGCCATTCCCAATCGGTCATTCTAGTACTAGTAACCGAAAGGTTGCAAGTTCAAATCCCTGAGCTGACAAGGTACAAATCTGTCGTTCTGCCCCTGAACAGGCAGTTAACCCACTGTTCCTAGGCCGTCATTGAAAATAAGAATTTGTTCTTAACTGACTTGCGTAGTTAAATAAAGGTAAAATAAAATAAAAATTCTCTACGACACTGGATTAGACACAAAGTAATTTCAGATACATTCCGGTCATACCATAGCAGAATGTTGTCATTATGTTAAAAAAAATAAAGCCCATTATTGTCTGGCACTGATTTATTTAAAGCCAGCGAAGATAGAGACAAGACTGATATCATCACGATCTTAAAGCTTTTACACATGTCAAGATATTGAGAACACTAAACCCTAAAGCCAAAGCAAGAAACTGAACATGAATGGGGGCTGTAATAGAAGACTGTTGGTGACATGCCAGAATATTCTGCGTTCTCCAACAATTATGAATACAACCTGATGTAGAAAAGCCAAAATATAAATACTGCAGGCACTGGCATTCCCCAAAAAGAGGATCCAGTTTTAGCAGACACTGTAAATCTTTGTCAGACAGACTGTTGACACCTGATCTCCCATCTCAGTGCATCACAGGACTCCATCTGATGCCAAGTCCACCACAACAACAGGTCACCAAAGTGGCTCTAGTGAAAAGTGACCGAATGTCTGCCTGGAATCACGAAAACCGCTTGTAAAATGTAATACATGTCTGACAAAAACGGTGATAMGGTAAGTAATCACTTTATATTTTTCACATTGACACTACCAATAAAGGCTAATCATCTACCTTTTAGGTGTTTTATACAGTCAGCATTTATTCATTATTGCACTGTGGGAAAAGTGCACACTCTTGAGTGTTCAGTACAATGCATAGCCTAAAGAAATAAAAATGTACTGTATTCAAAAGCAAGCATAATRTTCACAAGCATGTATGTKGAAGGATAATGTGCTATGTAAGTGCGTGAGAACTTCTGTGATCAAAAAGGGCTGGAACACCATTGGCCTCAGGGCTGGATCCAATTGAATTGAATATTTAATGCACAAGTACATTCATAAAAGGCAAAAAGTACACCCTATTGATCAAAAGTGTTTAATGTAAATAGGACTCTATTGAAAAACACCATAACCCACGTCGTAGATCTATTAATAAGGAATTCAGCTTATTTATCGTACCACAATGGCTGTGTATTGTAATAGCATTTTTTTAGGGGTGTATTGTATAATCCTTTAACATGCTCATGTATTATATATATATATATATATATATATATATATATATATATATATATATATATATATACACACACAGCATGCACACACACACCAAGGATAGAGGCACAGTGGACTGTGGAATTCATCTCATGCTATGTTTACTTTACTAATTGTACATTTATTTTCTCTCAAGCATATGATCCAATGATTACTTTTTACCTTCCGCATATGCATTAATTACTATCTTCCCCAATGCCCTAATGTTTCCACGGCCTTCAGAGTCCATTTTTATTGTTTGAACTTCATTTGCTTCGAGGCATGGATCTATTCAACCTTGGTGAATTGGGTTGGACTGTGGATGCATGTAAATAGATTTCAAAGCGTCTGTTATTTTAAACAATGAAATACTATACTTGCTCAGTGGGATCATTCATTGCATCTTCCTAGACAAAATGATTCACTAATGATTATAGAGTTCACTTATGAATGCTTTATAAATGCTTAACATAAAGTTACTTTGAATTGCTAGCAATAGTTATACAACATCACATGTCACATTTACAAACCATTAATTTATTCTTTATAAGGAATATATGCCTTCTTCCAGTTAGCCTCAATAAAGCTAGCTACACACTACTCTCCAACAGCGAGCTATTATAGACTCAAGTCAGTGAGGATGTTTCTCTTGTTGCAAACTGATCTGAAGTGGTCGTGCCTAAGGTCCCTCAGACCTTCTGTTGGGATAGACTGCTCCGCCTTGCTRCCGTCTGGGTTCTGTGAACTGAGTGCCCTCTCAGGTGTTTGGTAAAATGTCTGGACGTATCGTACGGCATACAGCTATTGTCAGATGGAGGAAGACTGTAGTAATTTTCCTCTGGGTTTTATAGTATCTGTCTCAAGGGGGATCTCACATGAGAATAATAGAATGTCTACGTTACAGAGAGGTAGTTTGATGCTGTGTGTCTGTCATCAGTCAAATACTTAACTACACGTAACTCCACACATTCCAGCAGTATACTATTTCCTATGAAAAACTTTTTTGAAACCAAATTCTACCGCTAAGGTTCTCTGTAGTTTATGGGGCTTGGGCAGACAATGGGGACTTGTCTTAAAAATTCATTTCACATTAAATTCAGAAAGGTATGAATTTGTAAAATGTGTATTCTGAATCCACCTAACCCATAGGCCTACTGTGTATAAACTGAGAGTACAATATGGCTAAATGAATCCTTCATTCAAATTATACCTCCCATTTCAGAGGGTTTTGAGTGTGTTACCAATTGAAATAAGTAGGTAAACCTGAACGGGGTTAACATGTCAATGTCAGTGTTAATGTTAATCTTTCACACTTTTAAGAGGCTCCTCTGCCAAGAGGAGGGGGGTACTAAGGTCAGGTTCGGGCCTGGGGGAAAGAAACGAGGGCCCACTCGTTGGAGGGCCTCGCCTTTGTCTTTGATCAAGAACAAGGAAGAAGTAGCAGAGCGTTTCAAAGACAAATCAAAACAAACGTAATAAAGACCCGTATGTCAACAAACATGGTGGATGGATCTCAGTGATCATTCAAAAGGGGGTCGAATTAGTCTCAGGGTYGCGTATGGACAGGCCTTTCTGCACAGTGACCTCCGGCCGTCACGCTTCTGGAGGGAACACCAAATAAACCAATAGAAACCCACCMTCCTTAAGCCACCCCGGTTCATAAACCATTGGTGGTCAATCAAGCCGTAAGCGCCCTCTTTAGTTTCTCAAGGAAGTGACTTTCATAAACGAGCAGSGGCATTTTCTCTTGTTATATTTCCATTGTGGTCAGGGATCCCAACACTATTAAAGTGGAATCACCTTAACCCAGTTGGACCAGCTTTTGTTATAGTTGAGGAGTTTTCAACAACGAATGATCTGCTGGTTTTGTATGAGCTCACGCTCGACTTGGCGCATTATCTCTGCTTCACATGTTTCGCCCAAGTTTGTTCAGGGTCTTTAACAAAGAAAGTGGCTTATTATCGCCCGCTGGAGGAGTTGTCTGCACATGTACGATTCAGTAATTGCTGCCGCTGAACAAGCAGACTGAATTGGACGTGACACTGAGCCATTATTAGGAAATCAAATGCTGTTTTTGCAATTATATTAGTTTGGCTGAGCACAGTGAATCGCCCTTGTGAAGCTCATAAAAAGTTAATCTAGCCACAATCGCAGGGCTTCAGCGGTACCGCGTGAAGGACAATGAGGCCGCAGGGAGAGTTTGAGAGGAGCGGCTCGGAGCTCCACTTTCCACCAAACCCAGACTGGTGGTGCCTCTGAATGTGAATAGAATGGGGGGGTTGAGTGAAATGGTGGTCTGGAAATTAACATCCCCACCACAGATTTAAATGTCCAATGCAGCTGTTTTTATCTCAATATCTAATMATTTCTGGGTACCAATTACGTATCTTACTGTGATTGTTTTCAATWAAAATTTTCAAAATAAAACAAAAATTGCTTCTTAACAAAGAGCAATGCAAGTGGGGAGGGGAAAACTAAAATCTATCTGTTATTGGCAGAGAGGTTTGGAACTCTCTTTGTTATTGGTCTCCTCTTTCCATAGGGGGGTCATATTAGTTTGTAAGCAAACCCGTTTGGATGCTACAAAACTCCATCTGACCAAAACAGGCTGAAAATGCAGGCGGTCTTTTCAAACAGCTCTTACACTAAAAGGGCATTATAATAATTTTCACAATTTGACAGTATTATTCCAACCTCATAGTGTTGAAATGTATATAAAATCACGTTTTTGACTGCACTGCGCCTTAACCCCTAAGGTCGATGCATTGGATGCTTCTCAATCCACTGCATCCGCCGATGTCGCTCTACTGCATCTGCGGCGAAAGGTGACAGAGCTAGAGCGGTGTTTGTCAGACCAGGAGACATCGGTATTCTCACAAAATCGTCTGTAGCGTCCAAACGGGTTGGCTTACAAACTAATATGACCCCCCCTATGGAAAGAGGAGACTCTCACGAACACGTACATGTTTTGCTCTAGGAAAGGCCTCACAAGACTCGTCTGAAGGTCCCCCGGGTACCAGTTGAAAAAATGTATGGAAGTATATATGGAGACTGTTTGTTTRTTTTTACTGTGTGGGCAACTGAGTTCATCACATTCTTATAAACAAGAAAGGGTTAGGGCATAGCCTCTGCAYACCAAAATGTGAAAACATGAAGTCACAACTTATTATAAACATGACCTGATTGTACCATAAATTATGTCTTATTTTGTTTTTACATCCCCAGTAGGTCTACAGTACTCTATTTATCAATGTGATCCTCGCATTGAATCTAAATACCAATAGTGAAATACTTCATAGTTTTCCTGAAAGCTCTAACTATCTAGACAGTTGTGTTCATAATTAGTCCTAATGTAGACATGGCTTGGGGAGAGACAACTGCTTTGGGAATAAAAGCAGCAGATTCACTGAACTGCACCGAAGCCTTACTTTGCAATAGCCTCTACCGGCCTAAGCAGCCTGATGCTAATATAACATGGCAGTATAGGGCAGCTCCACGCAACTTTCTCAGCCTTCCTAAGTAATTGGTGAACCAGGACCCCACCTCACATGGGTAGCTGGGGGAGGGCAGGTCCCATACAGTATTGTCCTCAGACCCACTAGGAGGCATGTGACCTTCCCATAACTCCCTCTCTTTTAGTTAGAGAGGAAAGGAAGGTCTTGGCTGGCATCATGCCCTTGAGATTGCAGTTTGAACAGTGCACACTGTTCAGTTTGTCTTGAGCATCAGTCCAGTCAGACGGACAAGAACAGCCCATCAATGCCAGTGTAGGCCGACAGTAAAAGTCGGTAGGCCTGCAGTGCTTCTGTGTCTACTGGGTCCACCAGTGGAGGCTCCTCAGAGGAGGAAGGGGAGGACCATCCTCCTCAGTGAATTTCATAAAAACACAGTGAAACATTAAGATAGAACTATACAAAATATATTCACGTCTCCAAATAATTGATTAAAATGCAGTTTTGCATTTAAGGTCTACAGTAGCCTCAACAGCACTCTGTAGAGTAGTACCATGGTGTAGTCGGAGGACTAGCTAGCTTCTGTCCCAGGGGCGGAACTAGAGTTTTATACATGGGGTGGCCAGGGGGTTGCCAAGGCTACTTCAGAGSGTCCATAGACCATGACAGAAAATGAGTGTGTAACCCTAACCTGGCATCTAAGGAGCATGAATGAATTCTATGATTGCTGATTAGAGGTAGAAGTGATAATTCACTGAACCCGGAGCTCTTCAATGTGGCAGATAGTGTGGTCCAGAAGGGTTACTTCACTAGAATTCTTTAACATACTATGAATAGTCAATGTCTCTACCTTGGAACTGCAGCTCAATTTGTTTCTCTGTCTCTCACACACACACACACCACACACACCCCACACACACACACACACACACACACACACACACACACACACACACACACACACACACACACACACACACACACACACACACACACACACACACACACACACACACACACACACACACACACACACACACACACACACACACACACACACACACACACACACACACACACAGTGTTGAAGTGTTGAACATCCACAATAGTTTCAGAAAATAAAGCTCAAGCACCAAGGAGATAAGATAGCATTTGTGTGTTACATACATTGCATAGTTTATTTACAAAAAAAACACTGCAATTTGATACACCAGGTATCAAGCAGAAATGGACTTGAAAAATAAAAAAACATTTGGTACCCATCAATATTAAACTTACAGTATCATATTTATGCTCATATACATTATGTTAACTAATAGCAAAGAAAAGTTTTGGAATTGTCCTAATCAAGACCAAATTAAATCTGTGTGACATGATACCCTTTGGATTTATCATTTTAGAATGTCAGTGTACTAGCCAGTATACAGTGCAGGTTTTAATCATGACCAGAGGGACTGCCTAAGTGCCAAATTATCCTAGGTAGATTTAAACCAGCATAATTATGCGGTTCTGGTGAGAACTGGCAAAATGTTTCACAAACTCCTCCATGTTGAGGGAGCGTGCCCTCCTTGACTCAACTCTGAGAATTCCGAGGTGACTTAACCTGTCATCAACCATTGTTGTCCTAAGGTGGGTTTTAATCAGTTTTAAAGCTGAGAAGCGTATCTCTCAAGAAGCAGTGCTGACTGGTGTAACAACAGAAATCTTACAAAGTCAAAATAGTTCATGGAAGACCTCTTTATAAGGTTCTAGAAACACAACAAAGTCAAGGAAGACGGTCTGTCCCTTCCACTTTTCTCTCTCCTATCAAGAAGCCGCTTGGTTTGATGAACCTCATGTTTGAGGTCCTCTAAATCTGACTCAAAGGTCTGAGCAAAGGCCAACAGAGGCTCCTCATTCAAGAATGTTGTACTCTTTGGGTTGAGAGACTGGAACCCTTCCATTGTCTCGCAATTCTTCTTTGAAAAACGCCTCTGCAGCTCAGCTGTGAGACTGTCAAGCACCTGATAAAAGATAGCTCTTTGGAAGCTCTCACCATCACTTTGGTCACAATTTTTCTGTCCTACAGTGCCCATCATCAATGAGTCATGAAATCTTAAGCTTGTTTAACGCTGTCTTTTACACACTGTTTGTACACTTATTTCGCAGTGCTCTGCAATCTCTTCAACCTCTTTCCATAGTTCTCCAAAGTAACCCTCACTTCTGTAGTCCTGTAATGTGTCTGTAAGGGCACCTACTAGATCCACAGCCCYTGCTAGGTCAAGAGAGCTTGATTGGAGCATGTCAGAAAGACATTTGGCATCACCAAGCACTTTACAAAAGGTAACCAAAAGCCCCGTAAAATGTAAATATATCTGAGAAAGAAGGCCCCTTGCCTCCACTGATCTTTCGCCATTATTTTCAAGTGTGATATCCTGTAGCACTGGAAGCCTGTCCCTCAGATTACGGCATGCCATGTACAGTTGAAGTCGGAAGTTTACATACACCTTAGCCAAATACATGGATTTATACACATGAAACGCAGATAAATGTGCTAAAATAAACATTGCAGTAATGTTGAAATGTATACATCATATAATTAGAATGAGAATGAGTGATATATACAGTTGAAGTAGGAAGTTTACATACACCTTAGCCAAATACATTTAATCTCAGTTTTTCACAATTCCTGACATTTAATACTAGTAAAAATTCCCTGTCTTAGGTCAGTTAGGATCACCACTTTTATTTTAAGAATGTGAAATGTCAGAATAATAGTGGAGATAATGGTTTACTTCAGCTTTTATTTTTGTCATCACATTCCCAGTGGGTCAGAAGTTTACATACACTCAATTAGTATTTGGTAGCATTGCCTTTAAATTGTTTAACTTGGGTCAAACCTTTTGGGTAGCCTTCCACAAGCTTCCCACAATAAGTTGGGTGAATTTTGGCCCATTCCTCCTTACAGAGCTGGTGTAACTGAGTCAGGTTTGGTAGGCCTCCTTGCTCGCATACGCTTTTTCAGTTCTGCCCATAAATGTCTATAGTTTTAGGTCAGGGCTTTGTGATGGCCACTCCAATACACTTGGCTTTGTTGTCCTTAAGCCATTTTGACACAAATTTGGAAGTATGCTTGGGGTCATTGTCCATTTGGAAGACCCATTTGCGACCAAAGCATTAACTTCCTGACTGATGTCTTGAGATTTTTGCTTCAAATATCCACATAATTTTCTCTCCTCATGATGCCATCCCTCCTGCAGCAACGCACCCCCACAACATGATGCTGCCACCCGTGCTTCATGGTTGGGATGGTGTTCTTCGACTTGCAAGCCTCCCCCTTTTTCCTCCAAACATAACGATGGTCATTATAGCCAAACGCATTCTATTTTTTTTCATCAGACCAGAGGACATTTCTCCAAAAAGTACGATCTTTGTCCCCATGTGCAGTTGCAAACCGTAGTCTGGCTTTTTTATGGCGGTTTTGGAGCAGTGGCTCTTTCCATGCTGAGCGGCCTTTCAGGTTATGTCAATATAGACTAGTTTTACTGTGGAAATAGATACTTTGTACCTGTTTTCCAGCATCTTCAACAAGGTCCTTTGCTGTTGTTCTGGGATTGATTTGCACTTCTCGCACCAAAGTACGTTCATCTCTAGGAGACAGAATGCGTCACCTTCTTGAGCGGTATGACGGCAGTGTGGTCCCATGGTGTTTATACTTGCGTACTAATGTTTGTACAGATGAACGCGGTCCTTCAGGCGTTTGGAAATTGCTCCCAAGGATGAACCAGACTTGTGTGAGGTCTATAATTTTTTCTGAGGTCTTGGCTGATTTGTTTTGATTTTCCCATATGCCAAAAAAGAGGCACGGAGTCTGAAGGTAGGCCTTGAAATACATCCACAGGTACACCTCCAATTGACTCAAATGATGTCAATTAGCCTATCAGAAGCTTCTAAAGCCATGACATCATTTTCTGGAATTGTCCAAGCTGTTAAAGGCACTGTCAACTTAGTGTATGTAAACTTCTGACCCACTGGAATTGTGATACAGTAAATTATAAGTGAAATAATCTGTCTGTAAACAATTGTTGGAAAAATGACTTGTGCACAAAGTAGATGTCCTAACCGACTTTCAACTGGAGTAGTTGAAAAACGGGTTTTAATGACTCCAACCTAAGTGTATGTAAACTTCCGACTTCAACTGTATCTGCATGCCCACCTTACATCCGTAAGTCTCTGTAGTTCCCTGGACTGCTGCTGTGGATACAGCTCTTTCTGAACTGCAAGCCACTTGAGATGAAYGTACGAGCCAGATACAAAGTTATAAAGCTTCTGCAGGAGAGCAAAAAAAGTTAACTGCCTCAGGCATAGATTTTACAGCATCGACAAGAACCAAATTCAAACAATGTGCATTACAGTGCACATAAAATGCAAATCTTGCACTGTTTTTAATCCGTGCAAACACACCAGAATGGTTTCCGCTCATGACTGATGCACCATCATAGCCTTGCCCSAAAAKATTATTTCTGTAGTCCAGACCATGTTTTTCAAGGCAATCAATTATCATTTTTGTGAGACCTGCTGCATCTKAKMTTTCAGCTGACTGAAAGTGTARAAAGCTTTCRTGGATGGCCCCRTTGTAATASTACCYCACAACTAAAGACATTTGTTCTTTTTTCTTTAAATCTTTTGTTTCATCTGCAATTACACTAAAAACTTCACTTTMTTTTACTTCTCTTATTACTTTACTTTGTACCATCTCAGCTCAGCCCTCAAGAACTTCCTTCTGGATTTGGTGGCTTGTGTACTTAGCATTGCCACATGTATTCATMATTTTCTCTATGAGAKGTTCATGCTTTGCTATTTGTCAAAAAATGACCSTTGTTGTGAGAGTCATCAGACTCTCGATGACCTCTCTGCGCTATATTTTGAGTGGCAGTTAATAGGAGTACATCTGCAATTTCTTTAATGTAAGTACAGGTTTCCTCCACTTTCTTTTTCCGGTCCTCATTTATGACATCTAACATTGATGAATTGCTGTTAATAGCACTTTTATGCTGATTCCAAGCATACATAGCATTGATATGATGCTCTGCCTTCGAATGGAGCTTAAACCCAGAATCTTTAAACAGTGACTGACTGTGATGTAAAGGCAGATTCAGGTGTATTGGGCAGGGRAAAATGTCTACAGGTGAAACAATAAGTAAAATCTTGACTTACAGAATATTCAAGCCATRAATTGTCCTTATACCAGGAGTTGTTGAAAGCCCCATTCCTAGTACCATGCTGAGTTCTGGGAAATGTTTTCAAAYACRGCTGTACAGGACCCTGTTCTCTGGATCTTGAAATGTCTGAAATACACGTTAAATAATGWGTCATATCTCTATGGAAMTGTATAATTAAGGGATCCACTAGATTAGATACTAACAGCTGCTATCTAAAATGTGTAGTTTAAAGTATAGGCCTGGCCTACCATTGGGTCCTTTTGGAACAGAAGTCTGATATCTCACCCTTTCTTTTCATGTTGAATTAACCCTATGCAAAAAMATAAGACAGTCTATGGTTACATCTAAGCATCCAATTACCCACATTTTAGTCCAATCTTAATTACAAATCCCCATTATCATAACTGTWCCTTAAAATCAACTACCAGCCTAAGTTACTAGTTAGATCATGTYTAGCCCTACTCTGCAGTAAGTAATTTATCTAGCTATAATTTCTTACACCTTTACGATAACAAACAGGCTATCTGCAAAATGTGGTAATCTTTTGAGTAACGTTAACAGATTGATAATAACAATTGTTCGTTTTGAGTTCAAGTACGGAAATCTAACTGAGTTAATGGATTTCAAATTGCTGAATGTTAACTTGCTGAACACTGACAGCTGTAGCCTACTATTTACCCCACATGAACTAAACATTTGTATACTGTAACTTACAACACTGAACTGTATATGCGTGTATTACTAGCACAGATGTAAACATAATGTTAGGATAAATTGGGAACCGATCTCTCTTATCTGATTAACTGTCTGTTAATGGAGCCAAAGGTCTAACGTTAACTTACACAGTGACTCAACTTTCGTAAAAGTTGTTCAGGAAACCTAAACCTGATGCTAAACCTTAAAACTTACTTCAAATATGATGCTTTCGCCAATCGCGAAAAGAGCTTGTGGAGCTGTGGAAATATTCTCTCTTCTTCTGTATGTTCTTCTTATTCTTATTCTTCTGTATTTCRCAACCAACGTTAATATTCTCTCTTCCTCGATTTGAAAAATGCGCCGCYGAAGGTCAAAATAAAGTCTTCTTTCAACAAGAGGTGAAATGAGATGTCAATCAGCATCAAACTGCCAGTAGCGAATTAAATTTTGGGGTGGCATCCGGGGTGGCCAATCAGATGTCAGGGGTGTCCAGTGCCACCCCGGACACCCCTCTGGCTCCGCCCCTGTTTTGTCCTCCTCTGGGTACATTGACTTCAATACAAACCTTTGAGGCTCATGGTTCTCACCCACATCCAAAGACTTACACAGTAATAATAAACATCCTCCAACCTATCAGAGCTCTTGCCGCATGAACTGACATGTTATCCACCCAATCAAAGGATCAGAGAATGAATCCAATACTGAAAGCATAAGCTACAGCTAGCTAGCAGTGCTCTTCATAACATGTGGTGAGTAGCTGACTCAAAGAGAGAGAAAGACAATAGTTGAACAGTTTTGAATGAATTTATTTATTCAAAAATGGAGGAGCAAGAGTGAGAAAGAGATAAATAGATATATTTTGTCATTTCTTTTCACTTTCTTAGCTAGCAAATGCAGCTAGCTAGTTTACCYTACCTACTCAAACACCCAGGCCAAATAAAGGGATGCTATGTTAGCCAGCTGGCTATGACTATCCAAAACTGAAACTTTTCCAAGTCAAGATACACTTTTGGTTTGACTACTTTATTGCCACCGGGGCCCGCCGGTGTAATTGCTAACGTGTTAGTTCTATTAGCTAAGTTGACTACGACATTAMTTTAGCTAATATGGTGACAACAATGTAAGCTGTGTGTAGCGGTTATGATTTGAAGGTTTGGCTTGGAAAGGTTTTTTTGCCTGGTCACAGACAGCTGATGTGTTGTGCATTGAATTCCACAAGTGAAGGGAAAAGGTGAGAGGAGGAGAGCACATAGATGCGAGAAGGAATACAACAAGCTGTTTGTATTTGGCTATGAAAGTGAACTATTTGCGTGTGATCAGGGATGTATTCATTCTGACAATTCTGTTGAAAAACGTTTCTTAAGGGCCTCCCGGGTGGCGCAGTGGTCTAGGGCACTGCATCGCAGTGCTAGCTGCGCCACCAGAGTCTCTGGGTTCGCGCCCAGGCTCTGTCGCAGCCGGCCGCGACCGGGAGGTCCGTGGGGCGACGCACAATTGGCATAGCGTCGTCCGGGTTAGGGAGGGTTTGGCCGGTAGGGATATCCTTGTCTCATCGCGCTCCAGCGACTCCTGTGGCGGGCCGGGCGCAGTGCGCGCTAACCAAGGGGGCCAGGTACACAGTGTTTCCTCCTCTACACGGTGTTTCCTCCGGAGGGGTTGGAGGCGCGCTGTGTTAAGAAGCAGTATGGCTTGGTTGGGTTGTGCTTCGGAGGACGCATGGCTTTCGACCGAGCCCTTACGGGAGTTGTAGCGACGAAACAAGATAGTAATTACTAGCGATTGGATACCACGAAAATTGGGGAGAAAATGGGATAAAATAAAATAAAAAAAATAAAAAACGTTTCTTAAATGGAAGTAAACAGAATGAAACGGAAATAAACATAACATAATTTGTCCAATAGAAACTCTCGAAACTCACCTCAAATCTTTCTCTTGACCTGTGTACACCTACGTTGTAAACTTTCATTCATAGGTTAGGTTGTAGAAACCTCATGATGGGTATAGGGACATTTTTAGATCATATAGTAACCAGTGGTGTAAAGTACTAAGTAAAAATACTTGAAAGTACTACTTAAGTAGCTTTTGGGGGTATCTGTACTATGCTATTTATATTTTTGACTACTTTTACTTCACTTCATTCCTACATTCCTAAAGTACTTTTTACTCCATACATTTTCCCTGACACCCAAAAGGACTCGTTACATTTTGAATGCTTAGCAGGACAGGACAATTGTCTAATTCACACACTTATCACGAGAACATCCCTGGTCATCCCTACTGCCTCTGACCTGGCAGACTCACTAAACACATGTTTTGATTCTAAATGATGTCTGAGTGTTGGAATGTGCCCCTGGCTATGTGTCATTTTTTTTTTCTTTTTATGAAAATTGTGCCATCTGGTTTGCTTAATAAAAGGAATTTGAAAAGTATTTATACTTTTACTTTTAATACTTAAGTATATATTAGCAATTACATTTGCTTTTGATACTTAAGTACATTTAAAACCAAATACTTTTAGACTTTTACTCAAGTAGTATTTTACTGGGTGACTTTCACTTTTACTTGAGTCATTTTCTATTAAGSTATCTTTACTTTTACTCAAGTATGACAATTGGGTACTTTTTCCACCACTGGCCGTAGCCTGAACCTATCAATGTTACGTTGAACTGGGTAAATGGAATATGAATGACAGTCATCCAACGTGCTGTAATAGAAATAAGGCCATGCTCATGAAAAAAATCCTCCTCCTTCATCTTAAACGGCACCGACCGCCACTGGTGTTCACAGTGCGTAATTACATGGAATTGATGCTATATTTTCTTGTGTTATGTAAGGAATCATCAATGATGCTTTGTGCAGTCCTATGGAAATATACCATGATTCAGGGGGTGATACGGATCCTGGGAATTGGTATATTTCCATAGAACTGCACAGAGTGGAGTTGATAATCCTGTTTACACCCCAGACTTAAAGGGATACTTCAAACTGCCCACAGTGACATACAAATGGTATGCATGAGTTCATCTGGCTCTGGGGAAGTAGATAAGGATTTTGGCAATGAAGCCCTTTAAGTATCTCTTTAAACAAAAACGAATAAATTATGTTCTAATTTACAGTACCCTACCACTATGTAGATTACTTAAACAATGTATTTTTTTATTTTATTTATAACAGACTGAATTTCATAAATGATAAATGCACAACATTTCTGAAGCAAGAGATAGTTCACCTAAATTACAATATTRTTGATACAAATGTATTCATTTTACTATGCGATGTATGATTTGTGCATGCAAATAATGACAYGTTATATATGGGATTCATTCACTCGAAAACATATTTGATCACGAATGCATTGGTTTGTGGGAGGCCATGTATGGCTAGGTGTGGGTCACAATCTCTCCTTGCCTTTTACTTTCAATGTCAAGAAACACTAAAGTAATGTAATTATTTGTGTGAAGAATCCCTTTCACAGACACAGAATGTAYATTTATGCATTATTGAAAGGCCTATAAATTATAACCATTAGCAACTCAATAAGTGATGAGTTGGCCTTGGGTTGTGATCCTAGGAGATGGTGTTTGGTCAGATTGGGTCAAGTGACAACAGCCTAGCAGCCACAGTTCAACTGTAGATTGATATGCCAGGAGTGCTGACATCTGGAAATATACACAAACACAAATCAGATTAGGCCTCCGTTTACTAAATATCAGAACTGAACATCATCTCAAATGTTTGGAGGGAAGATTGAAGGAAACATTTATTCTCATCGCTAGCTGCATACTGTGGAATGGTGTCCATGGTATTAAATAATGTAAGATATTGCAAGCCATGGTATAGAAGGGATAATCAACACCGGGCTCTGTGCGTTCTCTGGAAAATAATGCAACTCAGGRGAAGGTCAGTTCCACTCCGCTAGCGCGTCGTTCATTATTTTCCATAGAACGCATAGCCACTCCTTGACGATCCCTTATTGCAAGACTATACTGCATCCTACCATTTACAACAAATATCCTACTCTTTTTTTTCAAGGCACAGGCGCACTGTAAAAGGGTAGGCAGAATGATATTCAGAAATTAACATGTGGCAAAACAATTTACAAGATAGAACTGACACTTTTTTCAGATCAATTCATATCTAGGTAAAATGTGAGACAAACACTGACGGTATCAACTAGATCCACTAGAGAAAGTGATGCAGAGCGCTATGTGAAATGACACATATCTAGGTAAAATGTGAGACAAACACTGACGATATCAACTAGATCCACTAGAGAAAGTGATGCAGAGCGCAATGTGAAATGACACACATTCCGGTTCTTAAAGCATGGTTGGTTGACTGGTATAAGAGACTGGCGGTGCCTCTGGTTCTTTAACAGATGCTATACGTTGCCATGTGGCAGAACTGGGGATACAGTATTGGTTGGCTGGAAAGGTTTGCTTTTCTTGGAAAGGCAGTTCAGTTGAAAATGTAACATGGGCGAAAACAAATGGAATTAGGATGCCATCTTGTGGCCAATCTGTTTCATTACATATTTTAAAGGAGACGACGATCACACAAGTTTCCCATTTACTGCCATGTGAATACACTTCAGGGGCAATTATTGTAAAGTACAACAGTCACTATCTGAGAAGAAGATACTTTACCGTATTATCATGAAGTAAACTTACTTCATAGTGGAAATCCGCAAGTGAGGTCAAATTGAACTAGGAAGCACCACACTCATTAAGAACGCTTCTCTTTAACAAAGTTTCAGTAGGGTGGGACTCCATAAACAGCAGTAATAGTAACAAATGAATGTTCTTTAATAATGTTTTATTATAAACACGTACAAATATGTGCGGGTGGAGAGACAAATCGTTGAAGCCTTTCAACCTTCCTGTGTTGCATTATGGTCATAAAGTGAAGCAGTTTAACAAAAGTTTGTAAAATGGAGGCTAGCTTTTGGAGAAAACACTTTACATGAACTATGACTTATTAAGATTACATATTGCTATCATGAACAACTAGCTATTTTATATTTTGCTTCAGTTACGACAGGTTTGCAGCAATGGATAATAATGGTAATACTAAAATGTGACACTTGTATGATAGCATTATGTAAATCATATTCAACTTAAATAGTAACCAGTCTTTGATCATGTAGGGCAGTGTCCTGGAGTACCCCCAGGGTTGCACATTTTTGTTCCACCCTTATATAAGCACACGTGATTGAACTAATCATCAAGCCCTTGATTAATTGAATTAGGTGTGCTAGTATTGACCTGTAGGAGGTATGTGCAACCCTTGATGGTAATCGGGGACCAGAGTTGAGAAAGGAGGCTATAGTGGGAGCCATAGAGGATTCTATGTATATTTAGGGGATGAGCTAGTTTCTGAGAAGCCAGGTGGGGGCGGAGCCATGGGCGTGGCTAAAGTAGCTCCACCACCACGGTTTCTCCTGCCCCTCSTCTCCGTTCTGGTTCTGCTCGCTAATGGTGTAGCGCTCAAACTGGTTGTAGGGGTCGAAGTCCTCATAGGTCCCCATGGATGGGATTCTATAGTCCTCCTCCATGTCAGGCTCCACCACAGCCTTCTGCAGGACAAAGTCCACCCGGCCTGCTTTCTGCATGCGTGCCGGGAGGTGGATCTTTTTCATGGCTCTGGTGTAGCCTGGTGCAGACGCAGTCAGGATGTGGATGCCAGCGGTTAGCAAGCGCCAGTAGTCTCCGTTTTCAGCTAGAGAGAGAGTGAGGATGTTTTTTTTCAAATGCTTACCACCCAGAATCATACTGACATTTTCTAGTGAAAATGACCAATCGGAGAGGCTGACTTTACCTGTGGTGATGTCATGCCTTATTCCTCTGACAGATATCCTTGCCCCTTTGATTCCATTCCCGTCCGCATCCTTTACTATTCCCTTTATTCCACGGTGGACCTGGTAAACATTGAGACGCAGGGTTAGTGGAGAACTCGTCTCAGATTTGTGAAAAGGAGTGATGTTTTGGAATGAAATGCTGGCTTTAAAGTCTCTCACCGACTCCATGAATGTGAGCAGAGCCTCTTTGTTGTCCTTCCAGCCAGTGTATAACTCCTCCTCAGCTGGGAACTTATCACAGCCCAACTCCACCGTCACCTCAAAACAGTTAGTGTGGAGGTAGTTGAAGTCCTGCATACCTGATCACATGACAGGAAGAACAACGTACCAGTGATAGAAACGACAAACCGCCATCTTCATAATCGAACTAGTGACAATAACTAAAAGTGCCACCAGGTGGCGATCATGGTTCATAATATAACTTGCCTATTAAGTTCATTGAGCCTGCATCAGCTATTTCAATCACAGGAGGATGGTTCATAAGAACAGTTTCCTGCCATTGTAACAGTATAACTTTACGTCCGTCCCCTCGCCCCGGGCGCGAACCAGGGACCCTCTGCACACATCAACAACAGTCACCCACGAAGCATCGTTACCCATCGCTCCACAAAAGCCGCGGCCCTTGCAGAGCAAGGGGACTCCACCTACTTCAAGTCTCAAAGCGAGTGACGTAACCGATTGAAACGCTTATTACGCGCACTCACGCTGAACCTATGCTAAGCCATTTCACATCTGTTACACTCACCCCTTTCACCTCCTCCTTTTCGCAGGCAACCAGTGGATCCGGGTCAACAGCATCAATGTTAACAGTATAACTTTACGTCCGTCCCCCTCGCGCCCCGGGCGCAAACCAGGGACCCTCTCTCACACATCAACAACAGTCCCCCACGAAGCATTCGTTACCCATGCTCCACAAAAGCCGCGGCCCTTGCAGAGCAAAGGGGAACCACTACTTCAAGGTCTTCAAGCGGTGACATAACGATTGAAACGGCTATTAGCGCGCACCACCGCTAACTAGCTAGCCATTTCACATCCGTTACACCATTCTTGATTTCTTGCTTTTCTTTACATTCTAGCTGTTTGACATTTGACTGCATGGGTGGGAGCTAGTGACACCAGCATTTCGCTRCACCGCTATAAACTGTGAACGTGACCAGGAAACTTTGATTTGATAATGATAGCTGTGATGGAATGAATGGATAGATACCATTCTATTACAGCCGTTAATATGAGTCCGTCCTCCCAAATGAAGGTGCCACCAGCCACCCGCTCGCTATATCGTCACTTCAACAGTCCTGGACTGTTTTTTAAATTTGACCGTTTTTTGTTTTTTTTAACTTACCACCTGCAAAGCTGTACCACCTTGCTCCATTTATGATGCCGTCCTGGCCGATGCTGCAAAAGTTCTCACACCTTCCAGAGTTTCCTTCTGACATGGTGGCATGGGCATCTGCATATGTTCTCGCTATCTGCTTGAATACCTGTAGCCAAAAATAAAATATATTATCTTTGTCATATTCATAAAAAATATAATGGGTAGTTTCGTTTACCTTTAAATTTGATATGTTACATTAGTTTGATTTGGTAGCAGCTGAGATACATTTTCTTCTTTCTTTACATGTATGTTACATGACGACTGTCGAGGAAATAAAAATTACAATTCATCTTTATATATGTAGAGCATGAACAATCAACGGGCCTTCTCTCTGCAACAGACACACTTCAGATCATAGAGTGGAGTCCATTTTGGAGTGTGCTGTTKTCCTATTGACTGTACATGTTGCTGTCAGTCCCGCCTACCTGTTCATCTGGCGTGGGGGAGAACATCTTCTGCTCTAGTGGGTGTTTGGAGAGGTCGTAGGGATAGGACACCAACAACTCCCCTCCRTGGAAGTTAGCTGAGAGCACAAAGGGAAAGGATCTGATCCACTTCATGACTGCGTATGTCTCTGGAGCTACCTGCATTATGACACACATAAAGACAAGCATATCAATTACAGTCAACATCTTGAGCTGGGCACATCAATAAAACCCAGGGTTTAAGAAATGATGGCATAACAGGSTACAGGTGAGGTGACGGTTAACAGCAATTACCAATCGTCAACTTCTCAATTMAAACTTGATGATTGGTAATCAAAACTCAATTCAAACGTTGATATTTAACATTGAAGATACATTACACATAGAGATTGAGGTAGTCACTTCATACAAGTACTTGGGAGTATGGCTAGACGGTACACTGTCCTTCTCTCAGCACATATCAAAGCCGCAGGCTAAAGTTAAATCTAGACTTGGTTTCCTCTATCGTAATCGCTCCTCTTTCTCCCCAGCTGCCAAACTAACCCTGATTCAGATGACCATCCTACCCGTGCTAGATTACGGAGACGTAAATTATAGATCGGCAGGTAAGGGTGCTCTCAAGCGGCTAGATGTTCTTTACCATTTGGCCATCAGATTTGCCACCAATGCTCCTTATAGGACACATCACTGCACTCTATACTCCTCTGTAAACTGATCATCTCTGTATACCCGTCGTAAGACCCACTGGTTGATGCTTATTTATAAAACCCTCTTAGGCCTCACTCCCCCTCATCTGAGATATCTACTGCAGCCCTCATCCTACACATACAACACACGTTCTGCCAGTCACATTCTGTTAAAGGTTCCCAAAGCACACACATCCCTGGGTCACTCCTTTTCAGTTCGCTGCAGCTAGTGACTGGAACGAGCTGCAACAAACACTCAAACTGGACAGTTTTATCTCAATCTCTTCAATCAAAGACTCAATCATGGACACTCTTACTGACCGTTGTGGCTGCTTTGCGGGATGTATTGTTGTCTCTACCTTCTTGCCCTTTGTGCTGTTGTCTGTGCCCAATAATGTTTGTACCATGTTTAGTGCTGCTACCATGTTGTGCTGCTGCCATGTTGTGTTGCTACCATGTTGTTGTCATGTTATGTTGCTACCATGCTGTGTTGTCATGTGTTGCTGCCATGCTATGTTGTTGTCTTAGGTCTCTCTTTATGTGGTGTTGTCTCTCTTGTCGTGATGTGTGTTTTGTYCTATATTTTCCTTTTTAAATGTGTTATCCCAGCCCCCGTCCCCGCAGGAGGCCTTTTGCCTTTTGGTAGGCCGTCATYGTAAATAAGAAAGGTMAAAWAATGTAAATGTAAATCCAAATTACATTGAAAGCGGTCATCATTGCACAATATTTGATGCATGTATTATTATCCGCAAGTATAAAATCCCACACGAAATGCAAGCATGGATGGCTAGGAATTCATACTGTACCTTACCAAACCAGTAAGCCTCTGGGATTGGGATGTGGTTGCTACGGAAACGTCTGTGTCTGCGCCGGCTGTAAACGATCGTAGTCAGGTCAGGGAAGTTCCTGTTCAGGTCAATGTTCTGGGCGTTGCCTCGACCTAGGGTCCAGCTGTTGTAGTTCTGAGCCTGTAGAGTTCATACAGTGGTAGTCAGGTTGGTATGTGAGTCAAAGCAGACATGTCAAAGCATACTGTAGGATCGTCGCTGTCAAGTAATATGAAATCAGCGATAGTTTAAACCAAATATTGAGGCCTGTTGTTGAATTTTTTTAAAAGCTGGGAAACTGATTACATACATTAATACCTTTCTGGCAAATGCAATTTGTTTTACACAGTGATAAAACAACAAAATATTAAAATGACGTGTCAAACAACGTTGATTCAACCTACCTCCTCGTTCTCAGAGTCGATGGTGTCCTGGACCTCGGCGGAAGCTAGCTCGTAACCGTCTGGGTTCATGGAGGGCAGGATGTGGATACGCGTGGTGTTGATCAGGGTCTGGATGCGCCGGTTCCCCAGCAGGTACTCTGAACACAGGTACTGGGCCAGGTAGATCAACAGCTGGCGACCCAGCACCTCATTCCCATGCATGTTTCCTATGTACTTCATCTCTGGTTCAACTGTTGATAGAAGGTGACAGGATAGGGACTTCTTTTAAATGTATTCAACCAAAGAGTCCCTTGAGATGAATGATCTGTTTTCCATGGAGACTTAACCAAGACAGCAGCTTACAGTCATGTGTAACATTTAGAAAAGTTACATTGTCCCTGGTTGAACTGTGGACATAGGCAAAATAATAATTAAGGGCCCGATTCTGACCCGTGTTAAGTGTGCGGGAATGGAACATAATCCACTTTTGATGCACTTTTCTCTGTCCATTCTGACCTTGTACTTAAGCATTAGAATAGCATGCTATTCACCCGCTATTTGTTTGGAGTGGAGCTCGAATAATTGACGGTGTGGCGGATGTGTGTACAGAAACGCCATATTCTGACCCTGTATCCCACTGCTGGTTTCCTTCTGAAACTAAGCAGTGTTGGTCCTGGTTGGTCCCTGGATGGGAGACCAGATGCTGCTGGAAGTGGTGTTGGTGGGCCAGTAGGAGGCACTCTTGTCTGGTCTAGAAAAAGATCCCAATGCCCCAGGGCAGTGATTGAGGACATTTCCCTGTGTAGGGTGCTGTCTTTCAGATGGGACATTAAACGGGTGTCCTGACTCTCTGTGGTCACTAAAGATCCCATGACACATCGTAAGAGTAGGSGTGTTAACCCTGGTGTCCTGGCTAAATTCCCAATCTGGCCCTCATACCATCATGGTCACCTAATCATCCCCAGCTTCCTATTGGTTCATTCCTCTCCCCTGTAACTATTCCCCAGGTTGTTGCTGTAAATGAAAATGTGTTCTCAGTCAAATTACCTGATAAAATAAACACAAAAGAAGAGGAATTCCACTACCTTTACGTGTGAGAAAACCATGAATAAAGTCCAGCGAACCTACCTGTTTCAAGTGGAAGAAGCATCTATTTAATTTTTTTGATTTAAATAACACCGTTCTCCAGGCACTGTAATTTACAACTTGATAAGAGCTAGGTAAATGAGTAATCCGTTTGGATAAAGGAATTGTAAATATAGGCTAAMTGACACTTGTTTTAGGTCTATTTTATCTTATAATTGCTGGAGATAAATGTGAAACCAGTCATATGGCAGCAAACTGAAGCATATCAACTTTACCACAGTAAAGTTTATGAAATGCTGTGCCATTATGCAGAGTTTAAATTGCAGTCTTTTAACTTGCAGGGATAGGCACTACTGAATGTCTTAATTATAGCCTACTCCGGCTTTCTCTGTCTCCTATTTCTATCATGTTAATAATTAGCCACTATCAGTATCGACCATCAGTAGGCCTAATAACAAACACATATTCAACTGCCAATTTACTGTTAGTTCCCAGTTAGTTTAGCCTACATTATAATTCCATTTAATTTCATTGTATCGTTTCCCTTTGCTTCCTCGGTCATGGCCGTGTGGTTGTTGCTAAGGATCATTAGTAACAGTCGATAATATACAAAAAATGGCATGTAAGCAAATGAAATTGTTATGGAGCGGAGCGCAGACCAAGCCGTAACAGTTTGAACCCGAKGCATGCCGCAATACTTGGCCGTGTCATTACACAGTTCCATGGTTAGTGCAACCAACAGACGAGGGTATAGTCTAGTATCGTACACTATTCTCCCTATTATAATTCTATGTACACTAATGTTCCCACATTACCATGGGTTGAACTGAAAGTGGCCATTTTCAGAATGAATCAAACCACTGCTTTCTTTTGTGCGTAAAGGCTCTCCAAACCAATTCATGATTCATAAATACTTTCCTAAACCTAAATAAGTATATATATATATATATATMTGGCTTTTCAGCAGTTTAATTAAATGTATTCAGAGCGTGCAAGGTAGCACCTGCATGGCGCGTTACGCGACTGAATAAGGTAAATCTGAATACCAAATACTGAAGTGCGTAGGAATGRCGTAAATTCCTATGTYGGAATCAGSCCCTAATTGAGAGACATATGACAGCGTTTAAGAAATAACATTCCCAGGACTCACACTGTAGTGCACCGAGGACCATTAGTACTTACGCAATTCATGTACTCCCGGGTTGTTTGAGAACTCTATCACTAGCAGGTCTTTGCCCTCCACACTGCGGCCAATGCTGTAGGTCATGGCGATTTCGGAGCATCGTGCTGCAGTCTTCTTCAGGATGCTGTTCATCTGGGCATTAGACTGATAGCTAAACTGGATGACAGTATGAGGCTTCTCAGGGGTATTACCTTCCTGTTTCGCTAGGATAAACAAGAGATGGTGACACTGTATGATAAGGATTTGAAAAGCATTTATAAGCATCTATGAACAGTTATAAGTGTAATGTCTTATTTGTGGAAGTTATTATGAAGTGTAACCAAAGATATAAAGGTCAATAGTGTTCCAAGCCAGTTCATGACACTTTGTATTAACTAGCAAGTGTGACTTTTGACTCAGTGTCCTAGAAAAGTTAACATTTGAAAGCGTAACCATGCGTCAATAAACCGCCTCATCGGGTGCATATCGAGATACCCCATTATTAAATGAGGCCTTAGTCTTTCATCTCATGTCGAGTAGAGCCCTGTAAAATGTCAGGAGACAGAGAAATTACATAAAGTGGAAAAGGTCTACATTCTCGCCCCTGTCTCCCCTGTATAAATGTGCTCATTTAGGGAAATGTGCAAGACCTAAAAGGTAAGAAACTGAATGAAGTTGAAACATAAGACCAGAGACATCTGTTCAAAATAAATATCAGCATGTAATTAATTACATAGCTTACAAGGCTTGCCAGACATCTTGTGTTTCAGTTAGAATCWTTWTTTTTTTTTTTTTACAGATTTCATACTATACTAAAAGCTGTTATGCAAAATGTGGTACCACCATCTGTGTGTATATCTACACCCATATCATATATATAATATGCATATCTATGATTTATTTCAGCAAAATGGCTACATTAACTGTTATTGTGTCAGTATAGGCTCCTGTAGGACTTGTTTATGGTGGCATAGAGCAGCTGCAGAGATAAACAGAGAGAGAGAGAGAGTACACAGGAAGAGAGGACTCATGAACACAGAGCAATCACACAGCTGGAATGGTTGGTTGTTTGCAGCTACAGGCAGAAACAAACTGTACTGAACTCAAGTTAGACKGATCACTGCTCTAGTGAACATATACTACAGTTCTCTGTCACCTATCAGTGTGAATTCATAGACTTGTTAAAACGCATATCTTGTAGGAGGCAAGATATTATTGGCAGATATGTTAACGTCATTGTAAATAAGAATTTGTTGTTAACTGACTTGCCTAGTTAAATAAAGGTTCATTAAMAAATGTGTTGAGAGGATTGTGGCATAATACAATCATCAAAAACTGTGAATGTTCATGTAAAAAGGCATTTGAATTGACCTATAAATAGTTTAAGTACATTCTTGAGGTGTGCCACAAGGAGTCATGTGGCAACCAGGTGACTGTCATTAATCTGGATAGAAACTGCATTCTCAGTTACCACTCAATATACTTCTGTTATTAGGAGGGGTTGGGGTGTTATTTTTCTTTATAATGACATAATCTTGTAATAATATTGACACACATGGGTCTCTCTAGTTTTACATTTTGCTCAAGGGATTGTTTTATGCATGAAAATATTATTTGAGTCAACATCATACTGCACCATTAGTGTCATACTGTTGTCACTATCATATATTGATAGTCATTTTTATGACACACCAGTTAAACTGTGGTCGTTACCTCGTAAGCCCTCCAGTGGGTCGTAACAGCCCTCCTGGTCACTGACAAAGAAGCGGTCACAGTCCAGGAAGTATGGCCAGGCCATCTCGATGCCCTCGAAGGCGTGGTAACAGTTCTTCCTCACAGCCTCGCACGTACTCCTGCACGGCTTCAGCACCTTACATTATAAAAGAAAAACCTTATTCAATTATTGAAAGTGGGATTWTTTTTTTTTTACTGAAGAAGGCACTGCATTATCAAAATGTTGGTTATTAGATTTACCCATTAAATTGTCGGGAACATATATAAAGTGCAATTTTCTTTTGATTTATTTGTATTATTACGTTATCCTTTGTTAGCATCAAACCTTCTCYTTCTCGCAGCGAGGCACCAGCACTGAACAGCCTAGCATGCGGATGTCCGGGGTGCACTCTCCATTGAGCAAGTTGTGGACCACACTGACGAGGAGGTACTCGGGGCCCAGCTCGGCCTCCTCGCGGGTCCTGTGGCCCAGGATGTTGGGGAACACGGTGTGGGTGTAGGACATGTCGTCGCAGTAGTTCATCATGATGTCCATGCACTTGGCTGAGTAGAGGAAAGAGCCAACCGAGGAGCAGTACAAATTCAGTATTATATGGTGAGTGACTTATCTGAATGTAGCTTATATGGTGAGTGACTTATCTGAATGTAGCTTATATGGTGAGTGACTTATCTGAATGTAGCTTACCGTGTTGAATCATCAAAGTATAGAATAGATACCGTTATATCAATAGGTTCATCATTATGCAATGTGTTATAATACCATTTATTGTCTCATAATTTCATGAAATCTTTAAAATTAACATCGGTGAGACCTTTGGGTGCTTTTGTAAGGTGGGTGGCAACATTTCTATAGAACAATAGGTTTGTTATAAATTATTTTCAGGTAGGCGTAGTGTTAACCTGCTTGCAAGATGCTGCTTTGAGACCATATGTTCTCTCCATTGTAAATCAGTATGTTTAGGGGTATTGGCCAGGTTGTTCTTTCTCTTGTACTTTTACATTTGTTCTCAGTTAATTTGTTTAAGAAACCTAGCTAAGATGCTCAGTACACAATAAGGCTCATTACTCATATCMTTGGCATGGAAAATGAACAAAACCTGATATTAAGAAGTCATATGGATATGCATGAAGAATCCACCCCTTGGTCTAAAACTTCTTTATTGTCTCATATAGCTAGCTACCTCTCTGCAGTGCCGAAAATGATCAAGTTCAAATATTTCTATTATCAGTGGAGATTAAAATGTGAATATTTCATACAGCCGTTTATCATCCAAAAATACACTTGATAGCTCGGAGAGGCCTTAAGGCCATAATATCCCATTTAGCCTAATCACTTAGTAAAACTTCATCTTCAAAAGTGTGATAGGTAGTTCAGCCTGTGGTTTGATAAAATTGTATAAATGTACAGTCCTTTAGGCCTTCTTTCGGTATGAACAGTAAGTTCTAAGCTATCTAACTGTGGTGCAATGAACACATCATGTTAGGATGCTTTCAATTAGTTTAGAATAGTCAGTTGGTCCTAAAGTCATAATAACCTTAGCATATGTTGTCACCAAGGCTTTACAAACAACACATTTACATGAGTTGAAGGATTTATTGAAGAAAAGAAAATGTACATACGTTGTTCTGGTTCTGGTTCTGGTTCTGGTTCTTTGCAAAAGATACCTGAAAGACAAAACTATTGTTAGTTGCTGTCATGCATTTAACACTAGATGGCAGAATCGCATTTATCACCAGCGTTATCGTGGCACTATAAAATCTGCTTTTTATTAACCCTCTCATCTTGCTTCACGATCTCTACTCCCAAATGTCTATCTTTCAGTAAAAACGTATTAATGCTGAGAATTGTCATTCTTTGGATCAGGTCACCTCTCACTATTGATGAATATCTACCTCAATCTTTATAGTCTACAGTTCTATAATAATTMTCTAAAGAAAAATAAGCACTTTATTTCGCACTAATTTGTGACACGAGGTTCTTTTTTATTGTTGTTCCCGTTGGCTTGTAAATAAACATTGTGAATAGAAGCATCACAGTTTGCATGTCTTGTCTGAGATATAATGAAATATTTCTGAACCATGCACTTTTATTTCAGAACTAGCCTAAACACCATCACGTCCGTCCTATGCATAAAACACACCATGTGCGTTATCATAAACAATAAGAGTTGGCCTACTTTACCTAGAAATTCGTCTTCGGGGTCGCAGAGCGAAGGGGCACACCAAACAACTGTTGCCAGTGCATTCAGGAAAACAATAGTCTTCATTTTCCTCCGTATAAAATATTCCATATTTTGTGATGTGGCACCTCAAGGCTACTGTGCTTAATTGCACGAAAACTTTTTGGGCTTCCCTAAAAAGTGAGTTTATTACACGAATTACGGTCGACTATCAAATTACAAAGGAAAATGTTCCGGACGGAAATGGAAGGCTGGATGGAGGTGGAATTGTGCCTGAAAACAAGTAATTTGCGCAAGTAAACTTTCTGAAATACACCTGTTACCAATTCCTATACAATAAACCGTCTTGCGCAACCATTTCCACCACCTTTTCTATTCAATGTTAACCTTTTAAWTTCTTACCTCTAAATGTATGTATTGGATTATGTGAACAGTGGACATTAACTGTAAAATAATAGGCCACTATTTCTTTCCGTCAGTGCTATCCGGGATCATTGGGGCGACCCCTAACCTTAACCCTTACCCGTAACCGTAACCATAACCCTCACCTTAACCCTTACATAACCCCCTTCAATGGGGTAGGGACTTCCCAATGATTTCGAATAGCACCGAYTTATTGTTTTCTCGGCACATTTTTCCAGTCCTTTAGTCCTTACTCGAGACAGTCCTTTGATCCCTTTCAACCAATCAGCAATATGCTTTGAAGAATGTMAGGATATGGGAGTGGGGTAAATTGGACCAAAGTGGTAAATAGAGCCAACTTGTTTCAATGGAAAACATGCACAAAATTAATAATTTGATCAAATATTTAGGAAGACATCATTATTTCATGGAGTCTGTGAAGGAAGAAACTACATGGAAAAAGTTAGGTCCAAAGAACAGATTTTCACCAAATCAAATGAATTTATTGTGTTATGGGTTTCATGATGCTTGTATTTAAACCAAAGTAAATTATTTTTAGATTGCATACATCAGTTGGGGTCTCTATGAGCTTTAATATGAGGTCCTAAACCTAGAATGAAAGTGCATCCTTGTAGCTGTGTGGGCTAATCAGGGGTTGGAGCCGGTTCAGGGACAAAAAACAAATWGTTTTTTTGAGGAACAGAATCAGAACTGGGAATAAAAGTGATCTATAATGTTCTGGAACAGAACCATTATTTTAAAAGCATGGGAACCGGTTAATAATGTTATTTTGCATTCCGGGCATTTTTTTCAGTCCCACAAAAAGTCCCACAAGGCACCTATGCAAAGCCCTCCCTCTGTCACTCAGAAACTTATTCCAGTGTCTGCCTGCCAGCTGAAACCTTTGCCAGTATGTGTGTAGGTTACCTGCCCCTCCCATCAGAAGCTTAGGCTAATGTAGCCTATTGACATTACAAGCATGATTCAGAAATTAGGGATAGATTTTTAATTAGAGAAGAATGGGTGAACTGTTTCAATGTTAGTTATCACGTTTCACATTGAATTTGTTAACAACAGAAAGGTAAGAAGTGTTTTTCATTCTGGTGCTGCTCTACACACACAAGCTTGTTAGCTAGCTAGCTCTGGTCCAACAATAAGCCAACTCTTGGAAGTTCAAAGATATTCAAAGGTCCTCCGTAGAAGCCACTCATCCGTAGGTATAATTATGTGGGCCGAGCCCCCTCCTTCATCCACTCTCTCCCCACCCGCAAAATTTCAGTCGCATCTCGCATGTAAACAATAGCTTGCCCACTCATTAGCAAGCTGCTCTGTTCGAACTGATTGGTGAAGTAATTTGATGTCGAGCTAATGTAAAAATATCAATATTTCAGAGGTTTAAAAAGGAACAGTTAGGGGCCTCCCGAGTGGCGCAGCGGTCTAAGGCACTGCATCGCAGTCCTGCGGTGTCAATACAGCCTGGTGTTTAATCCCAGGCTGTGTCACAACAGGTCGTGACTGGGAGTCCCATAGGACGGTGCACAATTGGCCCAGCGTCGTCCGTGTTAAAGGAGAGTTTGGCCAGCAGGCTATACTTGGCTCATCACGCTCTAGTCACTCCTTGTGGCGGGCCTGGCGCCTGCAACCTGACTTTGGTCATCATTTGAACGGTGTTTCCTCCGACACGTTAGTGCAGCTGGCTTCCGGGTTAAGCGAGCAGGTGTTAAGAAGCAGCGCAGCTTGGTGGGTCATGTTTCGGGGGACGCATGACTCAACCTTCGCCTCTCCCGAGCCCGTTGGGGAGTTGCAGCGATGAGACAAGATTGTAACTGGATATCATGAGAGAAATGGGGTAAAATTACAAAACAATTAATAAAAAGGAACAGCTGGAACAATGTAAACCGGTTCTGTTTTCGGGGTCGAAGTCGAACCGGTTCAGAACTTTATTTTGCAGGTCGGAACAGTGGAACGGAACAAAAATGTGTAGTTATTAAAAGACGAAAACCGATTCTGATAGACATGGTTTTAAGAAATGTGTAGGCTGCTTAACTTACCCTGTCCCGCTGCTCAACTTACCCTGTCCCGCTGCTCAACTTACCCTGTCCCGCTGCTCAACTTACCCTGTCCTCCGCTGCTCAACTACCCCTGTCCGCCTGCTTTAACCCTCCCTGTCCCCCTGCTCAACTTACCCTGTCCCGCTGCTCAACTTACCCTGTCCCGCTGCTCAACTTACCCAGTCCCCCTGCTCAACTTACCCTGTCCCGTCTGCTTAACTTACCCTGTCCC
Source organism: Salvelinus sp. IW2-2015 (assembly GCF_002910315.2). NCBI lineage: Eukaryota > Metazoa > Chordata > Actinopteri > Salmoniformes > Salmonidae > Salvelinus > Salvelinus sp. IW2-2015. The sequence continues at coordinate 31,853,165 of NC_036840.1, forward strand.
GCTGCTCAACTTACCCTGTCCCGCTGCTCAACTTACCCTGTCGTGCTGCTTAACTTACCCCATACACGGGGTATGTTGTGCCAAGAGACCACTTTTTTTTGGACAAGCTATGTTTTCAAATCTGTAATGTTTACATTAATTCTGATTTCCAGGGATACACAACATCCTGAAATACAGTGCCCTCTGTAATATTTTGTGACAGTGAAGCATTTTTCTTCTTTTGGCTCTATACTTAAAAAGTTTGGATTTGAAATCAAACAATGACTATGAGGTTGAAGTTCATCCATATCGGGTGAACCGTGTAGAAATTAAAGAACTTGTTGTAAATAATCCCCCCATTTTAGGGGAGCAAAAGTATAAGGGACAAAATGTTGCCATTAACTGATCCTCTGGAGAGTATAATCGTTCTCCGTATCCAGAGAGCTGTTGTGGCCAGATGAGGGGTACAGGTCACGGCGCAGCAACCGGTTGACAAGAGTAACCAGGACCTTCTTGTACAAATATCATACCCCCAAAAAATTATAACCTTCCCGTTATTGTAATGGTGAGAGGTTAGCATGTCTTGGGGGTATGATATTTGTGTGTCTAACTTTCTCACTCATTATTCACAATTCATTCAGGACTATCCGTAATCGTGGTAGCATCCACATTAATGTAGAAGTGTTTAGAAACATACTATATTATTTAAAATAAAAGTGACTCCAAAATGGCACAATACATGATTTACTATTCATTTCTATTGGACACAATATAATCTGAAACACAACCAAAGCATAGAGCAAATGCATATTTATTTAACTAGCCAAGTCAGTTAAGAACAAATTCTTATTTACAATGACGGCCTAGGAACAGTGGGTTAACTGCCTTGTTCAGGGGCAGAACGACAGATTTTCAGCTCGGGGATTCGATCTAGCAACCTTTTGGTTACTGGCCCAACGMTCTAACCACTAGGCTACCTGCCACCCCCATCAATGACTCCATCAAGCTTGTGTAGAGTCACAAGCTTGATGGAGTCATTGTGTGGTATGAATATGGTACTAAATACTTGACTTTTGACTACTTTAATACACATACAAGTTAATTTGTCCCAATGATTTTGCTCCCGTAAAAATTTTCAAAAAGTGTCATTTCTAAACGGATCACTCGAAATGGATGAAAAGCTCAGTCTGACTGTTAACCTCATAGTCATTGTTTGATTTCGAATCCAAGCTTTTGGAGTATAGAAAAAAATGCTTTACTGTCCCCAAAATAATGGAGGGCACTATATATATATATATATATATATATATATAATAAATATATATATATATCTTTGTTAGAAAGAACACTATATCGCCCTTGAAGGAGTGATGCTGAATGTAAAATAAAAAAATTGTCCAATTTACCCCACTCTCCCCTACATATCCTACTACTTGACATTCCTATTGGATTACTCAATTTACCCTGTCCCGCTGGATTATTTGAGGTGTGGTGGCACAAACATTGAACAGCCTCTGGCACCTGCAAAACAGCTGGTGAGGAATCTGTCAACATGAAATCCCCAGATTGGCATTAGATATTAAATATGCTTCTACATGTCTTGTCATATGGCCATATATATATCAAAGGATGCTTGTTATTTGACAGCTTTATTGCACATTTTTCACCAACAGCTTTACTCACACACTGCCAAAGTACAGCAAGTGGCATAGGCCTGCATAATGAAATGCACGTGTGCTTGGTGCATCTAAAAAGAATCAGGTTCTGATAAAGCAACTATTGAAAAGCCAAACAGTCATATATTGAATTCTGGCACGAACACAATAACGTGTTTTAAAGCACTTACTTGAACATAACATAACATAACATTCTTCTGCTATAGAACGTCTCTTTTTATTTGAAGATCATTTAAACAAATACATATTAGGGTTTCTCATACAGTGCAAAATAGTTTGATAAAGATAACATCCGTTATTTATAAATATCCATATAAACATTTCCAGCAATCACCTGGCAGAATAAAGTATTACAATATACACAATAGTACAAATCCATTTCAGTCAAAATTATCTTAATACCTGCAGTACATTCAGTTACAACACGCTATCATAGTAAACATGATGGCATTTGCCTTTGGCTGTTATAACTAGTAGCTCTGAGAGAAATACAAAGTGCATCAATATCCAGTGATTGATGTGAAATTGTGAGCAACTGCAGTAGAAGTCTAAAACACAGTCCATAGGCTACATAACATGGCTATCTAGTTGGCAGCATTTGCCACAGCAAGTACCATTCATTGAAAAGTTCACATTTTAACTTCAAGAAATTAATTGATGCCCCTTGAAATTGCACCAGTGCCCGAATGGCTACTGGTCAGCCACTAGCTAAGCTTTCCCGTCTTCCACTCTGTACCGTTGACAGTACATAACCTCGGACACCCAGAAAGAACATCTTGCGAAATTTGTCAGATCCTCCATTAAGTTCTGGGGGAGATGTGTTATAAAATATATTAATGAGACCAGCAAAGTCTCCACCCCTCTATATGAAAACTCTCAGCCAGTTACGGGCAAGTCTGTGGCCCAAAATGTCCCCTTCCGAAATTCGAACGATGCGAGCACCTGCAAAATCGTGATTTGTCCAAGTGGTCAGTGATGAAAAATCAGTGTACCRGAACAAAGTTCCTCGTTAGTCATGGCATCCCACAGTCTGTCAACAGCTTCTACTACCATTTATGTTACGTGCATCTGTCCACGAGAGATTAATAACCTTAATAGCACGTTCCTATATTCTATATGGGTGTCAAAAGGTCTGTAAATGTGGCTATGACATCTCCTTTATAAAGAGGTTATTATGTTATAAGAGCCCACTAGCATTCAGACTCTAGTGGAGTGATCCCTCCCTTTATGAATCGACCGAACCCCTGGCTGATTCATAACATTGATTCATTTGATTCTGGCTCTGGGCGTGTGTGTGTGTGTGTTGTGGTGTGTGTGTGTGTGTGTGTGTGTGTGTGTGTGTGTGGTGTGGTGTGTGTGTGTGTGTGGTGTGTGTGTGTTGTGTGTGTTTGTGGTGTGTGTGTGTGTGGTGTGTGGCTCTGCCAGTGAATCATGGATCATCAGACTCCCTTGTTTACCAATATCGTCTGGAGCAAACGTCCCTGAACGCGATCATTCTCTGTGCAGTCTATCCGTCTTGCCCTCTCTTCCTCCGTCTACCCCGCCTGTTTTCCTGCTGTCTCCTTCTATCCACCTCTTCCCCTCCCACAACCTCCCTCCCTCTCTCTCTCGCTCTCTCCTATTTCCTACAATCCCCTTTTCTCCCATCTCTCTCTCTTGCGCTCTTCCTTCTCTCTCTCACCTCCCTCCCTCTTTCCATGGGGAAATATTTATTTTGGGTCTGTCTGTCTGTGGTATATTTGTTATGTCCATAATGGTGACATTAACTGATCCTCTGGAGAGAGTAGTCGTTCTCCGTGTCCAGAGAGCTGTTGTGGCCAGATGAGGGGTACAGGTCACGGCGCAGCAACCGGTTGACGACGGTAACCAGGACCTTCTTGTACTGTAGACGCAGGAGGGAGTAGGCAAAGGGGTCAGACGCCGCTTTGCTGTATGTCAGGCACTTACTGACAATTCCCCAGTGGCGGTTGATGCCCACAAAGGGAAGCAGCTCGGTCAACCTGAGGAGAAGGCAGAGGTCAAGTTAGAGTTCGCAAATAGCCTTTTAGAAAGGGCAAAAGTTATCCAATATTCAAAGCATGGTATTTATCTTGCAGGCAGTTGTTCTGTTTGCTTTTGAGAGTGTTTGGTGATAATTCAGTTGGTATTCTATTAAATGCCATGAGGCTCTAAGGTTACAAGGTAGATTAGAATACATTTGGATTTACGGATGGGCCAGAAAAACAGCTTTGGCAACAAGCCTTATACGTTAGGAAATAATAATGTATGAACATATTTMTTCAAAATAAATATGTATAAACTAAACATTGCTACAATATTCTTGCCCATAGGTATATGCAGGAATGCCAATGAAGCAGTTGAGTGAGAGCTGCTTATTTCCAGGATTTATCCTTTATTTTCCCTTCTTCAGGTCATTCTGACTATTTCCAGAGGGTGTACAGAGGGTGAAAGGTCATGCCAATTACTCTTATATTTGTTCTCCATCATTTGTTTTGTTATTCCACCCCCAACCCCCTCTAGACCCAACCTTTCAGCCCCACACCCACACACTATCTACACCAGGGATGGGCAACTGGCGGCCCCCCCTTTTGAAAGCCCTCCGATCAATTTCCCAAACTCAGAATAGTAGAATACATGAGGTGCAATTTCTAAATTTGGTTGTGCATCAGCAGTTTTACTCTTGTTATGTCAGTCACTGACAGTCAGTCAATTAGCCCATGTCAGCTAACATTTGTTTGATTGCTAAGTTAGTTTAGTGGCCAGCTATCTAAACGTGTTATCAAATTACCGGCCGGGGTCCCCCATTTGATTTTGTTAGTCATTCTCATTAAAACTGCAAACATTTATTTCCACCCCATAGCAAAATGTGTAGAATTGCAGGAAATTAGCTGTAAAACAGCTAATTTTCCTCTCCCCTCAAGGCAAAATGTGCAGAATTGCAGCAAACTTGCTTTAAAATAGCAAAATTTTCTCTACAGCCCATGGCAAAATGTGTAGAATTGCACAAAATGAACTCTAAACTAAACTAAATTATCTCCATTATCAAGAGGGGTGCCACTAAACTGTTTTGCTTGCAATATGTGTGTGTGCTGTCTCTTATACACATCTAGATGTGTATAAGAGACAGACCCTGTACCTTACCCTGGTGTCTCAACTTACCCCATTGGTTCAAATTACCCCACTCTCCCCTACATATCCTACTACTTGACATTCCTATTGGATTACTCAATTTACCCTGTCCCGCTGGATTATTTGAGGTGTGGTGGCACAAACATTGAACAGCCTCTGGCACCTGCAAAACAGCTGGTGAGGAATCTGTCAACATGAAATCCCCAGATTGGCATTAGATATTAAATATGCTTCTACATGTCTTGTCATATGGCCATATATATATCAAAGGATGCTTGTTATTTGACAGCTTTATTGCACATTTTTCACCAACAGCTTTACTCACACACTGCCAAAGTACAGCAAGTGGCATAGGCCTGCATAATGAAATGCACGTGTGCTTGGTGCATCTAAAAAGAATCAGGTTCTGATAAAGCAACTATTGAAAAGCCAAACAGTCATATATTGAATTCTGGCACGAACACAATAACGTGTTTTAAAGCACTTACTTGAACATAACATAACATAACATTCTTCTGCTATAGAACGTCTCTTTTTATTTGAAGATCATTTAAACAAATACATATTAGGGTTTCTCATACAGTGCAAAATAGTTTGATAAAGATAACATCCGTTATTTATAAATATCCATATAAACATTTCCAGCAATCACCTGGCAGAATAAAGTATTACAATATACACAATAGTACAAATCCATTTCAGTCAAAATTATCTTAATACCTGCAGTACATTCAGTTACAACACGCTATCATAGTAAACATGATGGCATTTGCCTTTGGCTGTTATAACTAGTAGCTCTGAGAGAAATACAAAGTGCATCAATATCCAGTGATTGATGTGAAATTGTGAGCAACTGCAGTAGAAGTCTAAAACACAGTCCATAGGCTACATAACATGGCTATCTAGTTGGCAGCATTTGCCACAGCAAGTACCATTCATTGAAAAGTTCACATTTTAACTTCAAGAAATTAATTGATGCCCCTTGAAATTGCACCAGTGCCCGAATGGCTACTGGTCAGCCACTAGCTAAGCTTTCCCGTCTTCCACTCTGTACCGTTGACAGTACATAACCTCGGACACCCAGAAAGAACATCTTGCGAAATTTGTCAGATCCTCCATTAAGTTCTGGGGGAGATGTGTTATAAAATATATTAATGAGACCAGCAAAGTCTCCACCCCTCTATATGAAAACTCTCAGCCAGTTACGGGCAAGTCTGTGGCCCAAAATGTCCCCTTCCGAAATTCGAACGATGCGAGCACCTGCAAAATCGTGATTTGTCCAAGTGGTCAGTGATGAAAAATCAGTGTACCRGAACAAAGTTCCTCGTTAGTCATGGCATCCCACAGTCTGTCAACAGCTTCTACTACCATTTATGTTACGTGCATCTGTCCACGAGAGATTAATAACCTTAATAGCACGTTCCTATATTCTATATGGGTGTCAAAAGGTCTGTAAATGTGGCTATGACATCTCCTTTATAAAGAGGTTATTATGTTATAAGAGCCCACTAGCATTCAGACTCNTTGAATCCCCGAGCTGACCAGGAGAAATCTGTCGATGTGCCCTTGAGCTAGGCACTTAACCCTAATTGCTCCTGTAAGTCGCTCTGCATAAGAGAGTCTGCTAAATAACTGAAATGTCAAATGTAAACTACAATACTATATTCCCTCTAGGCCAAGCTTTTCCAAACTCGGTTTTTGCTCCATGACAACACAGCTGATTCAAATAATCAAAGCTTGATGACGAATTGGTTATTTGAATCAGCTGCTCTAGGTCATGCTGTGTGTTGGTGGAAATGAATGCCTCTGTGTGCTAACTGTCATCTCATGGTGGTCCAGTGAAATGACATGAMGACAGATAATTGATGGTTTAATGAAGGATGTATCAGATGCAGATGGAGATCATGAACGCGCAACAACAAAAACTCATTGGGTGAAATTGAATTAAAGCTTTATTTGTGCATTGCTCAACCTTACATGAGACCTGCCTCACCTTTCAACTGAATTTTGTTGATCATTTTTCTGTTATTTTGCTGGGTGGCAAAGTTATTAAACAGAGTAAACCCTTCGATGATAGCCTATATCTTTACTGTTCATAAACCCCGTTTTATTATCAAAGTGTGTTCACCTGGGGATGTGTTAATCTCATAACCTCTATAATAACCCATTTAATAATGTGTTTAAGGTAGGTGCATGAAACTCCTGTTTGTTCAGCTGCCTGTATCCCAGTTGACTGGAAACCCACTTACCTCGTAATAACATASGGAGCAAAACAGATGATGAATGACCCAATGAAAATGCTGATTTTCTTGGTGGCTCTCTGTTTCCTTCTCTTTTGTTCTACCAGACACCTTTGTTTCACACTGAAAATAGGAATTAACTGATATTAGTCCAGCAGAATAAATGACAAAACATTCTACATTGATTTTTTTTATTTTTATGAACACCTACAGTAAGCATGTTTCCCCAGGTTTGAATCTATAACCTATAGCCTACTGTAAAGCTAACATTGCCCATTGTAACGGCTATGGATCGCACACCTTAAGTAAAGGAGCATACGTACGATGGGTGAATATCCACCAGCAAGAACAGCGTCTGCATGGTTATAACGTCAATCCTCTTGCAGTGAAAGCGTGCAACTTTTAGCACCTTCAGATAGGTGAAGCACAGGATCAGCAGGGAGAGCAGGAAACTACTGGCGTGGAAAACGACGGTGAAAATTGTAAACTTGATCCTGTCGCTCTCCTCGCTCAAATGCAACGTGCACGAGGCGTAAATGTGGCTATAGTCAACCCAGGAGAACAGGAGGGCGATGAGGGAAAACGTGAGGGAGTGGAGCCACGAGTAGCACATCATGATCACTGCGTCCTTGTAGCGCATTTTACTGGAGTAACTCAAGGGGAACACCACTGCTATCCACCGGTCTATACTGAGTGCTGCCATACTCAACATGGTGTTCGCAGTCAAAAAGGTCTCCAGAAAGCTCACTGTATGGCAAAGGCAATCCCCAAAAGGCTGGTGGTTTCTGACAATCCCCACCAATGTCGATGGCATGTTTAAAAGGGTGATAAGTATGTTGCAAAAAGACAGGTTCATGATGAATATACCCGGTACCTGTCGGCGGATCTCGGTGCTCTGGACAAAACATAGCAGCACCAGCAAGTTCGACAACAACGAGACAATTGCGACCACAACAATGAACAACGTGAAGATAATTTCCGCAAAGTCCATGTCTCACTTGAAAAAGTCCACTTGCGTTTTGCATGCACCTGTAGATAATATACACTTAATATCCACCATGATTCCACCGTCGTTTATCTCCAAGGTCCTCATTCTAGAATTTAACTCCAAGTTTCGCCGTCTCCAAGTTGGTGGAGCGCTGTCCAGAGTGCTGAAGTGAGGAGACCGYGCGCGCCCCTCGAGCGCCAGACCATTTCGTTTCTTTAACGGAATGGAGTTGTCTACTCCCACACCACACAAGTATTTGTAACAGAATTTGATGGCATGTGTAACTGAGCGTTTGGGTAACACATGGGCAAATGTTTCGTATCTCCGCTCCCTTCTACGACTACCTCAGCATGAAAACWGTGGGACTGCGACGCACGCCACTGCCTTTGTGCGCAGAACATGCGTACTAAACAAGATGACTGTTTGGAGCCTGCCCTGTTTAGTGCAAATTCGTTTGAATGTTAATATTACAATTAGCTATCACGTGAGGAAAAATAGGACGTCATCCATGGAGTTTTACAACATTGGGAAGTTATTTTGGTTCCTCCATTGATTCATTCGTTATTTTAGTCATTTGCTAGTGTGTTTGTGAGATCATACACATCAGAACACAGATATAATGATTATGTTTAATTCACAGAAACAACTTCCCTTCATCCGTATCTGTTGATGACACTTTCCCAAGTCGATAGTGGCGAAGCGACACATGACGCAATGATAGGCCTACATGAGGGATATCCAATMATTTGGTGCGTCTCCCGTGGCCAAAGGGCACCCTGTGCACATTGGAGGGGCGCGTAAGGTAACAGGCTAATATATGTTTCACCTCCATGAATTATTCATTAACCCTGAACAATTGTTGTAAGGGTGTTACAACTGAAAAATGTCTCACGTGTTTAGTAGTAAAAAAAAATATGCATATCACCAATAATGGCCTATTAGGAATTAATGGTTGGAAGAGAAGGCACATGACTTCATTGCTTAAAACCATGCAGCCACAATAGTTAGATTCCTTCATTATAATATGATGTAATATTTCACTGGAGATGGGCATGTCAAAGAGAGGCCTACCATAAAAATGATGACTCTTACCTCATCTGGAGGGAAAGTAGAGCACATCCCTAGCAGCCTACTAGCATCATTTACATGCCAGAGACTAATTAACTCATCACTGATGCTCATGAAGTAAATGTTCTATGGGGATCTGAAAAACYCATCCTGATGATGATGATGACGTGCAACCTTACTACTATAAGCCTTATCGGCAGCCTCAATGATGTAAATACAGTATATTTTATCAAACATAAAGTGAAGTTTAACAGCTTTGATATTACCGAACTCCAAAAGCCAGAATAGCAGCACTGTAATGGACAACAGACTGATATGAGTCATCAGCCAATGGGGYCCAATAAAGGTCAGACAGTCTCTTATAGCTATGGTTTTCGCTAGTCCAATTGTATTTTTCATTTTTGTTATTATTCCACAAGGCGTAATCAAATCCAGCCATCAACAGAGTCCATCTGGCTCTTATCATTACAATCAATAATATGGTAAATGTACTGTTAAAATATAAAATACAGTATGCAATACCATGTACTGTCGCTATTGTATGTATAGGCTCTGCAAATGAATATGAATCTTTTGTATCGGTTTTTATGAGCTGCACTATGTCAAATTCCCAACCACTTCAGTTGGTATGGCAATGAAGTATTCAATCTTGAATCTTGAACATTTCCAGTTCTGAACCAGTCTGCTAGTTACTGTAGACTAGTAATATCACCAGCCCCGGTGAGGTAAAGGTACTATAGCTCACACAACTCCTCAATAGCAGTAATGAGACACAATTTGAAGGGTCCTGTGAAGGACAATTTGAAGGGTCTTTGTTAGCCCTGCTATTTAAAGACAACAGGTCTGAAGTAATAACAGCTCTGAGTTTACACTGACGGTGACCTCGTTAAAGGAGGGCTCTGCGAATTGATTGATGGTCTTTCTTTGTTCACAGGATCTATGARGACTTACTGAAGAGTGAAAGTGCATAAATCCATAAAAGACGGTACATGTATGACAGGCTAGTCTAATGGGGATTGCACACTTCCCACTGGGCACACACTGGTTAAATCAATGCTGTTTCCATCCCATTTCAATGAAATTACGCTGAACCAATGTGGAATAGAYGTGGAATTGACGTCTGTGTCAAATCAAATCAAATCAAAGTGTATTTGTCACGTGCGCCGAATACAACAGGTGTAGACCTTACAGTGAAATGCTTACTTACAGCCTCTAACCAATGGTGCGGGGGAAAAAGGTATGTGTGTGTGTGTGTGTGTAGGTAAGTAAAGAAATTAAACAACAGTAAAAATACATTTGAAAAAAGAGTAGCAAGGCTATATACAGACACCTGTTAGTCAGGCTTATTAAGGTAGTATGTACATGTAGGTATCGTTAAAGTGACTATGCATATATGATGAACAGAGAGTAGCAGAAGCATAAAAAGAGGGGTTGGCGGGTGGTGGGACACAATGCAGATAGCCTGGTTAGCCAATGTGCGGGAGCACTGGTTGGTCGGGCCAATTTAGGTAGTATGTACATGAATGTATAGTTAAAGTGGCTATGCATATAAGATAAAAAGAGAGTAGCAGCATTGTAAAAGAGTGGTTGGGGGGGGGCACACAATGCAAATAGTCCGGGTGACCATTTGGTTACCTGTCAGGAGTCTTATGGCTTGGAGGTAAAAACTGTTGAGAAGCCTTTTTGTCCTAGACTTGGCACTCCGGTACCGCTTGCCATGCCGTAGTAGAGAGAACAGTCTATGACTGGGGTGGCTGGGGTCTTTGACAATTTTTAGGGCCTTCCTCTGGTGTAGAGGTCCTGGATGGCAGGCAGCTTTGCCCCAGTGATGTACTGGGCCGTACGCACTACCCTCTGAAGTACCTTGCGGTCAGAGGCCGAGCAATTGCCATACCAGGCAGTGATGCAACCGGTCAGGATGCTCTCGATGTTGCAACTTTTGACGATCTCAGGACCCATGCCAAATATTTTTTGTTTCCTGAGGGGGAATAGGCTTTGTTGTGCCCTCTTCACGACTGTCTTGGTGTGTTTGGACCAATCTAGTTTGTTGTTGATGTGGACACCAAGGAATTTGAAGCTCTCAACCTGCTCCACTACAGCCCCGTCGATGAGAATGGGGACGTGCTCGGTGGTCCTTTTCCTGTAGTCCACAATCATCTCCTTAGTCTTGGTTACGTTGAGGGATAGGTTGTTATTCTGGCACCACCCGGCCAGGTCTCTGACCTCCTCCCTATAGGCTGTCTCGTCGTTGTCGGTGATCAGGCCTACCACTGTTGTGTCGTCAGCAAACTTAATGATGGTGTTGGAGTCGTGCCTGGCCATGCAGTCATGGGTGAACAGGGAGTACAGGAGTGGACTGAGCACGCACCCCTGGGGAGCTCCAGTGTTGAGGATCAGCGTGGCAGATGTGTTGCTACCTACCCTCACCACCTGGGGGCGGCCCGTCAGGAAGTCCAGGATCCAGTTGTAGAGGGAGGTTTCCKGAGGGGGAATAGGCTTTGTTGTGCCCTCTTCACGACTGTCTTGGTGTGTTTGGACCAATCTAGTTTGTTGTCCCAGGATCCTTAGCTTGGTGATGAGCTTTGAGGGTACTATGGTGTTGAACGCTGAGCTGTAGTCAATGAACAGCATTCTCACATAGGTGTTCCTTTTGTCCAGGTGGGAAAGGGCAGTGTGGAGTGCAATAGAGATTGCATCATCTGTGGATCTGTTTGGGCGGTATGCAAATTGAAGTGGGTCTAGGGTTTCTGAGATAATGGTGTTGATGTGAGCCATTACCAGCCTTTCAAAGCACTTCATGGCTACGGACGTGAGTGCTACGGGTCTGTAGTCATTTAGGCAGGTTGCCTCCAGTGGGTTGACATCACCYCACTTACAATAGTGGATGTGTAATGTCCGCTAAGCAAGCAGGTGGATTCACACAGTTGGCACCAACTAAAAATGGATCTCAGAAATGAAGAGGTGTCTGTCAGACAATACAATGCATTGAGTTTGCACTTCTATATTGCTTGCAATGTGCATCATGGTGTTCAGGCTTTCTTTCCATTCAGGTGAGACAATGTACTTTAGCTGTTTTGTAACCATGGTTGAGCTTCACACAAACCAACAGACATGGCACCTTAGTAGAGTAACTAAAGTGCTTCAGATGACCAAAAGAAGTGGCGTTATTTCCCCGTTATTCCCCGAAGGCTGACAATGTAACTGGGATGTCATTTGGTGTGTACCTATACTGTAGCAACCTTAACATAGAAGCCTTTTGTGAAGTACATGAAAGTACACTCTTATAAAAAAGGGTTCCAAAAGGGTTATTCAACTGTCCCATAGGATAACCCTCTGAAGAACCCTTTGTGGTTCCAGATAGAACCCTTTTTGGTTCCAGGTAGAACTCTTTTGGGTTCCATGTAGAACCCTTTGTGTAAAGGGTTCTACATGGAACTCAAAAGGTTTTTACCTGAACCAAAAGGGTTCTACCAGGAACCAAAAAGGGTTCTTCAGAGGGTTATCCTATGGAACAGCTGAATAACCCTTTTAGGGTCAAGGAAAAGGTATCTTGGGAAGTCCCCTATAGAACAGCAGGCTTCCGAGAAAACCTACAGAATCAACAGTATACAAAAAATGTATTCCAAGAAAAGCTGCCTCTATGTAGATAGATACAACTTACAAGTGTAGTTGGCATGAGCATCCCCTTACAGCAGAGTACACTTTAGAGCCTGTTAGAAAAGTGACATGCCTTACCCCTGTCTGTTCCTAGTGGCAATGACACGTTTCTACATCCAGGCTGTATCACAMCTGGCCGTGATTGGGAGTTCCATAGGGCAGMGCACAATTGGCCCATCGTCTCCCGGGTTTGGCCGGKGTAGGCCGTCATTGTAAATAAGAATTTGTTCTTAACTGACTTGCCTAGTTAAATAAAGATTAAATAAAATARTAAATGTTTGAAAAACATTATAAAACAGTTAGAAATACATTGTAATTATTGGAACAGTTAAGCATATTTTCTTATTTTGGCTCTATACTCAAAGTTTGGATTTGAAATCAAATAATGACTATGAGGTTAAAGTGCAGACTGGCAACTTTAATTTGAGGGCATTTTCAACCGTACCGGGTACACAAAAAAGTGAATTTGTCCAAATACTTTTGGCACCCTAAAATGGGGTGACTATGTACAAAAAGTTCTGTAAGTTCTAATCGGTTTTCCCAATATGGATGAAAACACCCTCAAATTAAAGCTCAGTCTGCACTTTAACCTCAAAGTCATTGTTTGATTTCACATCCAAACTTTTGGAGAATAGAGCCAAATAATAAAAGTGTCCAAATAATTACAGAGGGCACAGTAGGTGAATCCAATATATGTCTAAGGTCTTATCGGACCATTCAGGGCACACATCTATAAACTAAGATGAGGCCCTGCTTATTTTATAATATAGTCAATCAAAAGGGTCAGAAGTCCGCCCATGTAGTAGTGAGCCAGTTTCAGGAGATAGAGTTATTACTGAGGGCTAGGGATATAAAGTTATAAGGTAATTTAACCCTAATGCCTGTCATTTTTTCCACACCCTCAAGGGACATGACACCATAACATCTGATCTTTGAGACACTTTGAAAGTAGGCCTATAGTTCTGCGAATGAAGGTCATACTTCACTTGATTATTATGGAATCATCCAATCACTCAGTYTTTCATCAATGTTGTCAGAGTCCGCATTGGAAAGACCGCTCAATACTAGACATTGATGTTAGGATGCATGCCATACACTTATAGGAAGTCAACAAAATGTCATGTTTTGACATACAATCAACATCCTCCTAAAGCACTGATTTAACATAGAGTATATCTTATGCCATTCGAACCTGAATGGAAAGTAATAGAAACGTAGCCAATGGGAGTGCAGCTATAGACAGGCTAGGCCAGAGCCATATATTTACATAAAATGTACAGTACCAGTCAAAAGTTGTCACATCTACTCATTCCAAGGTTTTTCTTTATTTTTATTATTTTCCACATTGTAGAATAATAGTGAAGACATCAAAACTATGAAATAACACATCTGGAATCATGTAGTAACCAAAAAAGTGTTAAACAAATCAAAATATATTTTAGATTCTTCAAAGTAGCCACCCTTTGCCTTGGTGACMGCTTTGCACACTCTTGGCTGTATAGGTATTTATTTAGCATATAAATATATGGCTCTGGGGTAGGCTGATGTTTATTGGCAGCTCTGTGTATTGTTTACAGGAAATAGCAGCCAGGGAGGCCTGCCTATAGTATATCTACCTTACAGAGCAGTGTATGACAACATACCTGAAACCCCAGACACTAGAACAATAAACTCATAACAGCTTCCAAGTCTAGCATACTGACATTTAACTGCCTATACATAGATGTGTGACACTTTATTTAACCTTTGTTTATTTGTCAGTTGACTGTGAACAAGACACCGGGTTGTCATTTTAAATAGCTACCTTGAAAGAGGCAAATGGCATAACAAAGACTTGAAGAAAGACTGGAAAGCAACAATCCGTTAAAAATAATGAAGTCCTTGCRTTCTATATTTAAAGGGGAATTCCACCCCAAAATTGGACTTTGATCTGGGCCACATTCAACAGGGCACAACCATGTGGAATGTTCAGACAGATAGATATTTTGTGTAACAGCATTGGCTCTCTGATATGTGGGGTGAGAAATCCTGTCATATTCATTACATGTTCACACTCCTTGACTGTTGCTTCTCACCTTTGAGAGTACTTCGTATCATTATTTTACTCCAAACTGTCCTAACTAGTCTAAACAATCATAGAACAGAACAGTACCTCAGCTGACAGAATAATATTCTTAACAGCCATATAACCTTCACTCCAGCCAGTAGTTTTGGAGTGAGTGTCTCTTCTGTGTTTTATGAGACATCTGGTGTGAAATGTTATTGAAAATCAAAGCTTAGTACTGCCTAACAGTGTCCTGGCAGACAAAGCAGTGTGAAAATAGCTCTCATGAGTCGCCTCCAGCTGCTACAGGTAAGCTGTGTGAGTTGTTTTGATGAGTCATGTTCCCATGGCAACACGGGAGTCAGAGAAGAATTTGTGTTTTGATGTCGATCTAAATATCTTTTATGGTCTTGTTATTCTCACTGAGACAGATTTTGAGACCTCTCTTAGGTATCTCTGTTGTCTCAAATTCCTATGTCACCAGCTCACCCCTCATAATCTTGAGATGGTGAAATTGAAGCAATGTGTGTTAATCTTTACTGTATCTAAGCAACAGGGGAACTTTTTTGACAGTATTCTGTGGCACTAAGAATATACTGTATGTATGACAAGTGGCGTAGGTAGAGAAGTTTGTTTGTATGCCACACGCCTGAAGGCCTATAACCACGCCTTTTATCTAAACATTACACATCATATTTGAATCACTTCATCGCTTCATAACAGTTCTCTAATTAAACGGTACCATCACTAGCCTCTACTAAGGTACGATTCTCTCTAATAACCCAATTAGTTTTTTGTAAGTTACATGCATGACTACAGACTCACTCAACTCCTTGCTGATTGAACGGTTTGGTCAACCACAGGTGGCCAAAGCCCTGTCAAACCATTGCTTTGTTCACCTGGCAACCCTCTTTTATGTGGAGACCAAACAGAGTGGAGAGAGCTAGCAGGTAGGGGTGGGCAGGAGGCATAAATAATGCCTTTTCAGTTGGATCCCTTCGACCCGGCAATAACACAGTGTGGTCACTTTTGAAAGGGATCCTTTTTTGTTTTGATGACTCGGTTTACCTACGTTATTAATTTATTTCTCCATCTATCTTTGTGTTGTATTATTCAGTCAACTCTAGCTAATACCATACGTCTGCATTAGCCTACTCTCTGCCTTGACCGGTCATAACTGTTGTCGTCATACAGACAGTCGTTTTAATTGGATAGAATTGGCTCACATTTCTGACTCACCATATTTACTGTGTCCTCTTGACTCCCTGTGAGGCATAGAGTTGCTAGAAGTTCATGCCATGATGGACGTTGAAGTGAGTACATTCAGCGACTGACCATTAACAGCAAACATGGACGTGAACAAATCAAACTATATTCAAAGAGCATTAAAACATTTATATAATTAAAGGATTGAACATCCTCATACACTTTACAGGAAAATAGACAACAAAAGACATTCAAAACACAATTAACACAACTCCGAAGGTAACTGGAAAACCCAATAGCAGCTACACAGTGAAAGATGACTATGAGGGCTGAGCTCACAGTAACAGTGTGTAAACGGAGATTGTGGGAACAGATTGACAGTGGGCCATGGCACGAAGAGGCAGACACGCTGCATTCATTATCACCAGGAGACAGGAGCTCTTTGAAGCCAGCCCAGGCACCAACTAGCAGACAGGAGTGGCATGCAGGCAGGCAGCGCAAACAGCTTCTGCAGAAGGCAATGAAAAGGGCCTCATAAAAATAAAAACTAGACCAGTGATGGAGAAAACACCACTAAACAGCTTTAAAAAGGGGATGGTGTAATGACATAATGAGGCACTTGGGATTATGTATGTCTCATGCTATTTGTGTGGGAGTGACAAAAAAGTTTTGAGTTTTATTAACGGTCGCACGGCCACCGTCAAAGTTTGATGTGTTTGTTTGAACACAGATTGAAATACCGATTGTCCACCTGAAATATTTGGCAGATGTTAATTGCCTTTGAAGAAAAGTTCAGTAGGCTATATTACATTTGGGGGTGCAACAGAGGGAGTGGAATGGAAGTGCGGGTCAACGCTGTTATCTTCTTCACGATACTGATCCCATTCACATTATGACTTAATGACTTATGGCCTAACAACCCCCTGCAATTATATCATTATGTCGAACAGAGCTCAATGTAACATAGATGAATGTTGTTCTTCTGTCTGCATTACATCATAGAGTCAGGTTTTTGTAAGCATAGAAATAGAATTCTATGATTGGAAGACTGCAGATTAGATTTAATGGTGATTGATTACTTATGCCTGACGAGTCATTTGATGATGATTGATTACTTGTGCCTGACAAGTGTCATTTGATGATGATTGAGTACTAATGCCTGACAAGTGTCATTTCATTATGATTGAGTACTAATGCCTGACAAGTGACATTTGATGATGTTACCTGAGCACTGGTTTCTGATCACGGTCCTCGATAGTCTAGTGTTGTTTTCTGTGGGCTCGTTGTTTGGAGAAATTCTGTTTTATTTGGCTTTTACAACCTCTGACAGTAAATTGTCAAGGGGAACAAAGGCAGAGCAGGTGTGCTTTGAAAGAGCCCTCCTCTCACTTCTCTGTTGTTCAGCGGATATGTAGGAGTGTTATCATTTCACCACCTGTTTACCCCCACATTCACAAGCCCAAACACACACACACACACACCATATTTACTGGGCTGCAGAGTAAAAAAAAATAATTATAAGAAACATCCCACAGCTCTTCCCATAATAAGCATTTTGCACATCTGCTCTGCTCGTTCTCCCCCCCCCCCCCATCTCCCTCTTTACCTTTTCACAACGTACAGTATACAACGCCACCCAGGGGGAGGAGATGTCCTAGCGGGCACTTATACACTGGCCTGCATCTAACACAGAATAACTCCATTGACAGCCGCGCCACTTAAGCCATCCATCAAGATATCCATCAACGCCACAGAGACATGGCCACTCTGTTCCCGGGTCCGACTGGGGCCCCTGTGAAGTGCTGGGCCACTGTTACGTAACGGGGGAACAATGCACAAGTCATATCCCAAAGCCACTGGGCACCACTCACTACTATATAGACTTCAACACTACCACTCACTACAATACAGACTTCAACACTACCACTCACTACAATACAGACTTCAACGCTACCACTCACTACAATACAGACTTCAACAACTTCCACGCACTACAATACAGACTTCAACACTACCACTCACTACAATACAGACTTCACAACTACCACTCATACAATACAGACTTCAAACGCTAACTCTACTACAATACAGACTTCAACACTACCACTCACTACAATACAGACTTCAACACTACCACTCACTACAATACAGACTTCAACGCTACCACTCACTACAATACAGCTTCAACATTCCACCACTACAATACGACTTCAACATACCACTCCTACAATACAGACTTCAACGCTACCACTCACTACAATACAGACTTCAACACTACCTCACTACAATACAGACTTCAAACCTACCACTCACTACAATACAGACTTCAACACTACCACTCACTACAATACAGACTTCAACACTACCACTCACTACAATACAGACTTCAACCTACACTCACTACAATACAGACTTCAACACTACCACTCACTACAATACAGACTTCAACACTTCCACTCACTACAATACAGACTTCAACACTACCATTCACTACAATACAGACTTCAACACTACCACTCACTACAATACAGACTTCAACGCTACCACTCACTACAATACAGACTTCAACACTTCACTCACTACAATACAGACTTCACACTACCATTCACTACAATACAGACTTAAACACTACCACACTACAATACAGACTTCAACGCTACCACTCACTACAATACAGACTTCAACACTCCACTCACTACAATACAGACTTCAACGCTACCACTCACTACAATACAGACTTCAACGCTACGCTCTACTACAGACTAACGCTACCGCTCACTACAATACAGACTTCAACGCTACCGCTCACTACTATACAGACTTCAACGCTACCGCTCACTACAATACAGACTTCAACGCTACGCTCACTACATACAGACTTCAACACTACCGCTCACTACAATACAGACTTCAACACTCCGCTCACTACTATACAGACTTCAACCTACCGCTCACTACAATACAGACTTCAACGCTACCGCTCACTACTATACAGATTCAACACTTCCGCTCACTACTATACAGACTTCAACGCTACCTCACTACTATACAGACTCAAACACTTCCCACTCAACTACTAACAAACTTCAACACTACCACTCACTACAATACAGACTTCAGCACTACCACTCACTACAATACAGACTTCAGCACTACCACTCACTACAATACAGACTTCAACACTACCACTCACTACTATACAGACTTCAACATTACCACTCACTACTATACAGACTTCAACACTACCACTCACTACAATACAGACTTCAACACTACCACTCACTACAATACAGACTTCAACACTACCACTCACTACAATACAGACTTCAACACTTCCATTCACTACTATACAGACTTTGTTGGTTCTGTTTTTCTGTGTTCCGTTTCATTTACTTAACAAATAAGGAACACTCAAAATGTGCACTTATAAATCATAACAATTTTAATCAAAATACAGCTGTAGACAGAAGTCAAAGATCAAACATCACATATACAACTGATGTCTCTCATGAGTTCTGCCCCATAGGAAAAGTCCAAGTTGCTTTTATCATGCTTGTAGTCAACCCCCATGTGATGTCACTGCATACGTCATTACCTGCTACTCCTCAGACAAACCCATGAATACACAGCTATACAAACTTGCAAGAGATACAATAGTTCCAGTGTTTTCTAAGGCCTCAGCAGTAAATGTCCACTCCCCCAAGTTGATTTATAGAGGTATGTCTGACTAGCCTCATATCTCTTCTACTCCCCCGCAGGGCTCTATGTTTATCTTTGAAATGCTTTCTCACAGACCCCCCATTTCTTTATAAGAGGCAGAGACTTAAAGACTGTGGAACAATTCTAAAACCTTACAATGAATATATATATTGTTAATCTGTAGTCTAGGACCCGATACATGTAGAGGAGGTGGGGTCCCATAGCCCCTCCCCTTCTATTAATACAACATAAGCAAAATCAAATATTATAATACATCAAACTTTTGGTGCAGCCCCTATCATGACCCCAATTTGACCCCATCAACTTCAACACTACCACTCACTACTATACAGACTTCAGCACTACCAACACTTCCATTCATTACCATACAGACTTCAACACTACCACTCACTACTATACAGACTTCAACACTACCACTCACTACTATACAGACTTCAACACTACCACTCACTACTATACAGACTTTCAGACTCAGCCAGAATTAGTAAGAGGTCCTACTCCAACACTGCTGAGCAATAGATCATTACACATTATAAAGGCCTACGTAATACAGTCGTCCTAACTAGCTTACATTATGTCACCTGTTATAATCATTTGGGATGTGTTATAAATGGCGAGGAATGTTGGAGTGTGGTTCGCAGTGTGATTTAATATAACATAAATATTGTAGTGTTATTATGAGCATGTTCAGCATATAAACCAATGAACGACTGGGTCCAATAAGGTCCAGTGTGTACTGTAGCTTTTCCACTGGCACAAGCATAGGCTACCTAATTATAACTGTTGCTGAGAGAAGAAAAACTGAACCTGTTCCATGCTTCTTGGGAGGTCCTAATTATTTATTCAAAGCAATTTCATAAAAACTGACTTAGTAAGTGATTTAGTAGTGGCAATGGGGCAACTTTAGTTTCCATACGAACACTTTATTGGCTCTAAATTTCACACAGGCAGTCATCAGAAGAATGATTCTGCCACCGTCTCGGATGTCATTACTTTTTCAGCAGGACCATGCAGTATTAACCAACGTTACACACAAGTCTAATCWGGGAAGTAAGTTAAGGCTTCTAGAAACCTCCGCCGCACCACCAACCAATTTCTCGTTAATCTTTAATTAAGCACAAGGTGCAGCGTTCATTCATCTGTTCTCGACGGGCGCTATTTCCAGCCGTCGTCACCCACTTTCCTACACTCTCTAGGGGAGGAAGAGGGGAGCCTGTTAAAACAGGAAGGACTATAAAAAATATCCTGGTAAAATGTGATTGTATTGAACAGGGTTACTTCCAGAAAGTATGGACTTGTTTCTGGACATGGTGGCCAGCTACAATACAGGTTGTGCCCTAAAATCAGGGTTTTGTGAAATTACTTTCAGAAGATGACCCAGTCTGGTATTCAATCCAATCCTGACTGCAGAAATATTGAAGCTAAACAGAGCACATTTTTGCAGCACAGGAGCTATGGAAGTAGTGGGGGTGTCTTAACTCATTCCTCGTACCTAACCTATATAATACTGTACATGTCATCATAACATAACTTGATGATTTACATTTGGATAGGATGTTGGCCTATAGAACAATACCACGCTCTCTACAGTTTAACATCATTATCATTTCAACACCATCTCACGGTAGCCTAATGCAGAGCAGCATATACCCACTCTCCTCAAACTGCACTGAATATTTCAGGGAGTTGCATTCGAACCAGTGTGTGCCCATCTCCTCAGCTATGTTAAAAGTGTCCGCAAATTGATTTTGTCCCCCCACAATAAACGCGATCATGACACGCAGGTTGAAATATCAAAACAAACTCTGAACCAATTATATTAATTTGGGGACAGGTCGAAAAGCATTAAGCATTTATGGCAATTTAGCTAGCTAGCTTGCAGTTTCTAGCTATTTTGTCCTATTTAGCTAGCTAGCTAGCTAGCTAGCTTGCTGTTGCTAGCTAATTTGTCTTGGGATATAAACATTGAGTTGTTATTTTACCTGAAATGCACAAGGTCCTCTACTCCAACAATTAATCCACACATAAAACGGTCAACCGAATCATTTCTAGTCACCTCTCCTCCTTCCATGCTTTTCTTCTTTGGACTTTATATGGCGATTGGCATCTAACTTTCATAATAAGGTGCATTAACACAACCGACCTCAGTTCATCTTTCAATCACCCACGTRGGTATAGCCAATGAGGAGATGGCACGTGGGTATATGTTTCTAAAAGCCAATGAGGAGATGGGAGAGGCAGGAATTGCATCGCGTTCTGCGTCACAAATAGAAGCAACTTCTATTTTAGCGCCTGGCAACGTAGACGCTCGTTGGAGTGCGCGAGCAGTGTGGGTGCAATGATTGAATAAGATGTGTGTGTAAATTTATTTAGCAACGTTCACACACGCGACGAGATCGGTGTGGTCAGCATGTGAGTGTTGGAGTGTGCCCCTGGCTATCCATAAATCAATTTTTTTTTAATAAAATGATTTACTTTATATAAGGAATTTGAAAATGTGTTTATTTTTCTTTTGATACTTAMGTATATTTTAGCAATTACATTTACTTTTGATACTTAAGTATATTTTAAACCAAATACTTAGACTTTTACTCAAGAAGTATTTTACTGGATGACTCTTTAACTCTTGACTTTAACTTGAGTAATTTTCTCTTAAGGTATCTTTACTTTTACTAAAGTATGACAATTGGGTACTTTTTCCACCACTCTGCTTGATGAAAGGCAAATATCCATTTTGTGTTCAAATAAATCAAGTCAAATTGTATTTGTCACATGCGCCGAACACAACAGCTGTAGACCTTACGTGAAATGCTTACTTACAAGCCCTTAACCAACAATGCAGTTCAAGAAATAGAGTTAAGAAAATATTTACTAAATAATAAAGTAAAAAATAAATGTAACAATAAAATTACATTACAATAACGAGGCTATATACAGGGGTTACCGGTACTGAGTCAATGTGCGGGGGTACAGGTTAGTCGAGGTAGTTTGTACATGTAGGTTGGGTTAAAGTGACTATGCATAGATAATAAACAGCGAGTAGGAGCAGTGTAAAAACAAAGGGGGTGGGGGGGGGTCAATGTAAATAGTCCAGGTGACCATTTGATTAATTGTTCAGCAGACTTATAGCTTGGGAGAGAAGATGTTAAGGAGCCTTTTTGACCTAGACTTGGCACAACCGGTACCGCTTGCCATGTAGTAGCAGAGAGAACAGTCTATAACTTGGGTGACTGGAGTCGTTGACAATTTTTTGGGCCTTCTTCTGACACCGCCTTGTATATACAGTACCAGTCAAAAGTTTGGACAMACCTACTCATTCAAGGGTTTTTCTTTATTTTTACTATTTTCTACATTGTAGAATAATAGTGAAAACAACAAAACTACGAAATAACACATATGAAATCATGTAGTAACCAAAAAAGTGTTAAATAAATTTWAATGTATTTTATTTTTGAGCTTCTTCAAAGTAGCCACCCTATGCCTTCATGACAGCTTTGTATACTCTTGGCATTCTCTCAACCAGCTTCATGAGGTAGTCACCTGGAATGAATTTTAACTAACAGGTGTGCCTTGTTAAAAGTTAATTTGTGGAATTTCTTTCCTTCTTAATACGTTTGAGCCTATCAGTTGTGTTGTGATAAAGTAGGGGTGGTATACAGCAGATAGCCCTATTTGGGAAAATACCATATTATGTCAAGAACAGCTCAAATAAGCAAAGAGAAATGACAGTCCATCATTATTTTAAGACATGAAGGTCAGTCAATCCGGAAAAGATCAAGAACTTTTAAAGTTTCTTCAAGTGCAGTCACAAAAACCATCAAGAGCTATGATGAAACTGGCTCTCATGAGGATATGAACAGTGGTACTCAGTGGTGTGTTGTGTTGGATTTGCCCCAAACATAATGCTGTGTATTCAGAACTTAAAGCTAATTTCATTGCCACATCTTTTACAGTTTTACTTTAGTACCTTATTGCAAACAGGATGCATGTTTTGGAATATTTGYATTATGTACAGGCTTCATTCTTTTCACTCTGTCATTTAGGTTAGTATTGTGGAGCAACTACAATGTTGTTTAACCATCCTCAGTTTTCTCCTATTACAGCCATTAAAATTTGTAACTGTTTTARAATCACCATTGGCCTCATGGTGAAATCMCTGAGCAGTTTTATTCCTCTCTGGCAACTGAGTTAGGAAGGACTCATGCATTTTTTTTTTWGTGACTGGKTATATTGATACACCATCCAAACTGTAATTGATAACTTCACCATGCTCAAARGGATACTCAATGTCTGCTTTTTAAAAAWTTTACCCATCTACCAATAGGTGCCCTTCTTTGCAAGGCATTGGACAACCTCCCTGGTCTTTGTGGTAGAATCTGTGTTTGAAATTCATTGCTTGACTGAGAGACTTAAAACCTCTTTGGGCTAGGTGGGACGCTAGCGCCCCAACTCGACAACATCCGGTGAAATTGCAGAGCGCGAAATTCAAAATACAAAAATCGGAAAATTAAACATTCATGAAAATACAAGTGTCATACATCATTTAAACTTGTTAAACTTAACTTGTTAATCCAGCCGCTTTGTCAGATTTCAAAAAGGCTTTACGGCGAAAGCATACCATGCGATTATCTGAGGACAGCGCCCCGCAACACCGTCATTAAAAACATTTTCCAAACYAGCAGAGGCGTCACAAAAGTCAGAAATAGCGATAAAATAAATCACTTACCTTTGAAGATCTTCCTCTGTTTGCAATCCCAAGGGTCGCAGCTACACAACAAATGGTTGTTTTGTTCGATAAAGTCCTTCTTTATATCCCAAAAAAGTCTGTTTAGTTGGAGCGTTCGATTCAGTAATCCACCCGTTCAACATGCATACAAAGGAATCCCAAAAGTTACCAATAAACTTAGGTCCAAACAAGTCAAACAACGTTTCTAATCAATCCTCGGGTACCCTAATATGTAAATAAACAATAACATTTAAGACGGAATGTAGTATGTTCAGTACCGGCGATAAATAMYGAAGTGCGCGCCCTCATCCACGCGCGCCAMAAGACTACAGACCAAAATGAGAGCCACCTTGAAAAACTACAATTACTAGCTCATTAAATGTTTTTTTAAAAGGCTGAAAAGCTTTTTAAAGACTGTTGACATCTAGTGGAAGCCATAGGAACTGCATTCTGGGAGGTATTCCTTTGAATATCCCATAAACAAGCATTTGAATGGGCTGTGACTTCAACAAACAAAAAAATCCGGATCGATTCTCCTCGGGTTTTTGCCTGCCATATCAGTTCTGTTATACTCACAGACATTATTTTAACAGTTTTAGAAACTTAAGTGTTTTCTATCCAATGCTACCAATATATATATATATATATATACTGCTCAAAAAAATAAAGGGAACACTTAAACAACACAATGTAACTCCAAGTCAATCACACTTCTGTGAAATCAAACTGTCCACTAAGGAAGCAACACTGATTGACAATAAATTTCACATGCTGTTGTGCAAATGGAATAGACAAAAGGTGGAAATTATAGGCAATTAGCAAGACACCCCCAATAAAGGAGTGGTTCTGCAGGTGGTGACCACAAACCACTCAGTTCCTATGCTTCCTGGCTGATGTTTTGTTCACTTTTGAATGCTGGCGGTGCTTTCACTCTAGTGGTAGCATGAGACGGAGTCTACAACCCACACAAGTGGCTCAGGTAGTTTGCAGCTCATCCAGGATGGCACATCAATGCGAGCTGTGGCAAGAAGGTTTGCTGTGTCTGTCAGCGTAGTGTCCAGAGCATGGAGGCGCTACCAGGAGACAGGCCAGTACATCAGGAGACGTGGAGGAGGCCGTAGGAGGGGCAAACCCAGCAGCAGGACTGCTACCTCCGCCTTTGCAAGGAGGAGCACTGCCAGAGCCCTGCAAAATGACCTCCAGCAGGCCACAAATGTGCATGGTGTCTGCTCAAACGGTCAGAAACAGACTCCATGAGGGTGGTATGAGGGCCCGACGTCCACAGGTGGGGTTGTGCTTTACAGCCCAACACCGTGCAGGACGTTTGGCATTTGCCCAAAAAGTGGTTTTCCACTTTAATTTTGAGTGTGACTCCAAATCCAGACCTCCATGGGTTGATAAATTTGATTCCATTGATAATTTTTGTGTGATTTTGTTGTCACACATTCAACTATATAAAGAAAAAGTATTTAATAAGAATATTTCATTCATTCAGATCTAGGATGTGTTATTTTAGTGTTCCCTTTATTTTTTTGAGCAGTGTATATTGCGAACATGCCTATCCTAGCTTCTGGCCTGAGTAACAGGCAGTTTAACTTTGGGTACGGTCAGTCATCCGATCTTCCGAATACTGCCCCCTAGCCTTTAGGAAGTTTTAACCAATAATTGTATGTGTGGGGTACAGAGATGAGGTAGTAGTCATTCAAAAATTATGAACCACTATTATTGCACATAGAGTGAGTCCATGCAAGTTTTAATGTGCCTTGCTAAGCACATATTTACTCCTGAATTTATTTAGGCTTGTCATAACAAAGGGGTTGAATACTTATTGACTCAAGACATTTCAGATTTTAATTTTTTATTCATTTGTAGAAATTTCAAAAAACATAATTCCACTTTGACATTATGAGGTATTGTGTGTAGTCCAGTGACACAAATTCTCAATTTAATCAATAAAAAATTTGGTCTGTCACACAACTAAATGTGGAATAAGTCAAGGGTTGTGAATACATTTAAGGCACTGTATCTACTGAAGGAAGGAAGGAAAGTCCAATAGGAAGAATGTTAGCCGAGCAATATTTTTCACATCTTGTAGCCTCAAGGGCTTTCTCAACAATAGACAGTCATTTAACAATTTMATCCCTTAAAGATACGTCAATCCATAATCTCAACAAAGCAATTTAATAGGATGAGAGAGACTGCTGGAATAGATGATAAGCAGTTACCCATATTCACTGAGGGAATATTTTTGTGCTGAATGTTTTTTTAATGTAGSWAAGGTTTTCATTTCTGAGTCGAGTTCTCCTTTAAAACACAAAGTAAAAGTGACAATCAATTATGGCAATACATTTGCTTATATTTTTGGGCCCAAAAACTATTTGGAAAATTGAAAATTAGAAGTTGCGAGTGGCGCAACATCCTACTAGAGCCGTTGACATGAGCAGTGAAGCTAAATGGATGGACGACAGASAGCTCACTATCTGGTAGCGCATCTTAAACAGAAATATGATGCAACTTGGGACACAACCCGTGTCAGAACACTAAACAACCCGGGTTTGTGTTGTGTGCAACTGTTGCGATTGTGTCTGTGTTTTGTGGTTGTCTGGCTCACAATAATTGTTTGTTTGATTTAGCGTGGGAGGAGAAATTTAGAAATGATGATGTGGTGGAGGAACTTGATGATACTATATAGCTTTCTCTTTACCCTTTAGGGCTAGTTGTGTTTTTCAGTCCAGTGTTTCCTCATAATGCAACATATATGCATCTAGGTATTCGGTAGATAACACTACTTCCTCTATCTGAGCAGTGTTCCTTACCGGTGCTGGTTCTCATTTGAGAAGCAAACCATCTTGAGGTAGCTTGGGCACCAGATCTGCTTGTGCTCTTGCCAACTCCATTGCCCATTGTCAAGCCAAACATGTTTGGCATCATGAGTGAAAAGGAGTTGGCATGATAGCACTAAAAGACTGTCAACCAGGCTAAATCTTGAGGTGTTATTCTCACAAACATGAACAGATGGAGAAGAAAAAGTGTGTCTGTAGCATACTGTACTAATGACATGATGCAGTCCCACTTGACGGTTTCTATTCTAAACATAGCACAGAGCCGGAGGCACAATGTTTAGATGACATCAATTAACATAAAGGACGGGCGGGAGTCTCTCTCTCTCTCTCTATTCTCTCTTCTCTCTCTCCCTCTCTCTCTCTCTCTCTCTCTCCTCTCTCCTCTCTCCTCGTCTCTCTCTCTCTCTCGTCTCTCCCTCTCTTCTCTCTGGTCTCTTCTCTCTCTCTCTCTCTGGGGGGGGGGGGGGGGGGGGGGGGGGGGGGGGGGGGGGGGGGGGGGCACTGTGCAATGGCAACCGCTATAGGTTTCAGGCTGCTTATCACTTTCTCCAAAAATACATCATCCAGGAGGATCCTCTTGTGGGGCTGTACATTTTAAGCAGACTGCGATAAGGGCATTTCTTGTAGAGACTCCTTCCTCCGGAGACTGTCAAACATGATGATGATGTTGCTGGGCAACTTCAATGTGGGCTCTTATTCTTCTCACTTTGCTTGGTGAGGTAGATGTTGCTATAACTGATGACCCTTCACTACCTAACCATTTCCTTGCTCTCTTGTAGAGTGTATCCATTGTTTTCAGTGCCATGATGTCCTTGAGGAGCAGATTCAATGCATGAGCAGCACAGCCAATGGTTATGATGTGAGGGTAGGACTCCTCCACTTTTAAAGACCAAGCAGCCTTCATGTTCGCAGCATTGTCTGTCACCAGTGCAAATACCTTCTGTGTTCCAAGGTCATTGATGACTGCCTTCAGCTCATCTGCAGTATAGAGACCGGTGTGTCTGTTGTCCCTTGTGTCTGTGCTCTTGTAGAACACTGGTTGAGGAGTGGAGATGATGTAGTTAATTATTCCTTGCCCACGAACATTCGACCACCCATCAGAGATGACCGCAATACAGTCTGCTTTCTCTATGATTTGCTTGACCTTCACTTGAACTCTGTTGAACTCTGCATCCAGCAAATTAGTAGATAAAGCATGTCTGGTTGGAGCRGTGTATGCTGGGCGAAGAACATTCAGAAATCTCTTCCAATACACATTGCCTGTGAGCATCAGAGGTGAACCAGTTGCAATCACAGCTCGAGCAAGACATTCATCAGMATTTCTCTGACTACGTTTCTTCTTTGAGTCAAAAAAACATCTGATTCCAGGAGGACCATGAGCTGTTGCTATCCATAAGGTGTCTGATTCATAATTTTCACCCCGAATAGAAGTAGATGGACTTTTGTCAGAGGTTGCTTGTTGTGAGCACCGAGACAGCTTTATGCACTTGGCCAGATGATTCTGCACCTTTGTTGCATTCTTTACATATTATTTGGACACAGTATTTGCAAATGTACACAGCTTTTCCTTTTACATTAGCTGCAGTGAAATGTCTCCACACATCAGATAGTGCCCGTGGCATTTTCCTGTAAAGATTAGAAAAAATTWGTAAAAAAKAATTAAATTCAATTCCATGTACAGATAAATAGTTAAGCAGTTAGATTAAACAACTCCTTTGTAAGATAAATGTTTTAAAATTAAACATGTATGGAAACAAGTGAATTAACACTCCTCAGTTAGCAGGCTCAAGCAAGCTAAAACCCACATGGTAGCAAAAACTAACTAGCAGAAAGTGTTAACAAGTTAGAAATGATTTAAACACACTTTGCTGTAGGCTACTATTTACTAGTTAACAAAAAATGATGTATGTCATATAAAATATATTCACCCCACCCAGTACTGTAATAAAAATGTACAAGAAAGCATGTAGTCCTTGGCTCAGACAGTGTAGTAGTGTGGGCTCAATAGCATCTCATTAGTGTGCGAGATCTTGAGAATCAGCTGCACATGTGATGGAAGAATGCACTGTGCATGCAGAGGGTTGCAATTCCATTGAATTGGGGATAGTTTAACCAAAATATGCCACAAGATCTAGAATTGCCTTATGTGTATCCCACAAAAAAGGTTCACTGTTATAAGCTAACCTTTTTTGATGAATTTAAGCAAAATTCCCCAAATTCCTGGGCTGAACTTCCCACGGAAATTTACCGGAAGGTTTCCGACCCTTTGCAACCYTAGTCCAAGCACACCAAGACAGTTGTGAAGAGGGCACGACAAATCCTATTCCCTAACAGGAGACTGAAAAGATTTGGCATAGGTCCTCAGATCTTCAAAAGGTTTTACAGCTACACCATCGAGAACATCCTGACGGGTTGCATTACTGCCTGGTATGGCAACTGCTCGGCCTCTGACCGCAAGGCAATGCAGAAGGTAGAGCGTACGGCCCAGTACATCACTGGGGCCAAGCTTCCTGCCATCCAGGACTTCTATACCAGGCGGTGCCAGAGGAAGGCCCTAAAAATTGTCAAAGACTCCAGCCACCCTAGTCATAGACTGGTCTCTCTGCTACCGCACGGCAACGGTACCGGAGAGCCAAGTTTAGGTCCAAGAGACTTCTAAACAACTTCTACCTCCAAGCCATAAACGGCTTCTACCTCCAAGCCATAAGACTCCTGAACAGCTAATCAAATGGCTACCCCCCCTTCTACGCTGCTGCTACTCTCTGTTATTATCTATGCATAGTCACTTTAATAACTCTACATACATGTACATATTACCTCAATTACCTCGACACCAGTGCCTCCACACATTGACACTGTACCGGAACCCCCTGTATATAGCCCCGTTATTGTTATTTACTGCTGCTCTTTAATTATTTGTTATTCTTCTCTCTTTTTTTGTGGTATTTTCTTAACTGCATTGTTGGTTAAGGGCTTGTAAGTAACCATTTCACTGTAAGGTCTACACCTTTTGTATTCGGCGCATGTGAAAATAAAATTTGATTTGATTTTGATTTGATATAAGGAAATCAGTCAATTGAAATAAATTCATTAGGCCCTAATCTATGGATTTCACATGGGCGCAGCCATGGCTGGCTGAAAAATAGGGGTAGGGTTGTAGAAAATCGAAGGACCATGAATGTAATAAGAATTATTAGGTGCTGGCTTAAGGCCGGTAGCAACCACTACAGAATGTACGGTCAGAACAAGGATAAGGCGGATGTCCAGGTTAGGGGGAGTTTAATGAAAGAAGATGTCCACAGACCACTCATGGTTCAGATAAATCAGAATCATGTACAGTGAGAACTGGCATTAACTATGTGCTCCTGAAAGGAAAGCGGCGAAAGAATACTTAGGCTATAGCACCGCTATAATATGAATGACATGGCTGTATAAGCTAGCACAGGTAAGTATATAACAACAAGGGCTATACACTACAGCAGGCATAAGGCATGGCAATAGATTAAACAGCCTACTGGATTTATACACATGAAACTCAGATATATGTGCTAAAATAAACATTGCAGTAATGTTGAAATGTATACATCATATAATTATAATGAGAATGAGTGATATATACAGTTGAAGTCGGAAGTTTACATACACCTTAGCCAAATACATTTAACCTCAGTTTTTCACAATTCCTGACATTTAATCCAAGTAAAAATTCCCTGTCTTAGGTCAGTTAGGATCACCACTTTATTTTAAGAATGTGAAATGTCAGAATAATAGTAGAGAGAATTATTTATTATTTTTTAATTTTCACCCCAATTTCGTGGTATCCAATTGGTAGTAGTTACAGTCTTGTGTCATCGCTGCAACTCCCGTACGGACTCGGGAGAGGCGAAKGTCGAGATCCATGCGTCCTCCGAAACAACATAACCCAACCAAGCCGCACTGCTTCTTGACACAATGCCCATCCAACCCGGAAGCCAGCCGCACCAATGTGTCGGAGGAAACACCGCACACCTGGCGACCGTGTCAGCGTGCACTGCGCCCGGCCCGCCACAGGAGTCACTAGTGCGCGATGAGACAAGGATATCCCTGCCGGCCAAACCCTCCCCTAACCCGGATGACACTGGGCCAATTGAGCGCCGCCCCATGGGTCTCCCGGTCGCGGCCGGCTGCGACAGAGCCTKGAGAAATAAGCTTTTTGGGATCTTTTATTTCAGTTCATGAAACATGGTACCAACACTTTACATGTTGGCTTCATATTTTTGTTCAGTATAGTTAGGGTATAGTGACACATTTACTGAGAAATTAAAGAAATAGGCTTTTATATTGTTGCACAATTACTAATTATCCCTTTAGGATGTACATACAGTCCGTGTCAAATGAATAAAAACATTTGCATATACAGTGCCTTCGGAAAGTATTCAGACCCCTTGACCTTTTCCACATTTTGTTACGTTACAGCCTTATTCTAAAATGTATAACATGTTTTTTTCCCCCTCATCAATCTACACACAATACCCCATAATGACAAAACAAAAACATGTACTACAAAAAATAAACTGAAATATCACATTTACATAAGTATTCAGACCCTTTACTCAGTACTTTGTTGAAGTACCTTTGGCAGCGAATACAGCATYGAGTCTTCTTGGGTATGACGCTACAAGCTTGGCACACCTGTATTTGGGGAGTTTCTCCCATTCTTCTCTGCAGATCCTCTTAAGCTCTGTCAGGTTGGATGGGGAGTGTTGCTACACAGCTACATATTTTCAGGTGTCTCCAGAGATGTTCAGTCCGTGCTCTTGCTGGCCCACTCAAGGACTTTCAGATACTTGTCCCGAAGCCACTCCTGCGTTGTCTTGGCTGTGTGCTTAGGGTTGTTGTCCTATTGGAAGGTGAACCTTCACCCCAGTCTGAGGTCCTGAGCCCTCTGGAGCGGGTTTTTATCAAGGATCTCTCTGTACTTTGCTCCGTTCATCTTTGTCTCGTTCCTGACTTGTCTCCCAGTCCCTGAAAAACATCCCCCCACAACATGATTCTGCTACCACCATGCTTCACCGTAGGGATGGTGCCAGGTTTCCTCCAGACATTACACTTGGCATTCAGGCCAAAGAGTTCAATCTTGGTTTCATCAGACCAGTGAATCTTGTTTCTCATGGTCTAAKAGGCTTAAAGTGCCTTTTGGCAAACTCCAAGAGGGCTGTCATGTGCCTTTTACTGAAGAGTGGCTTCCGTCTGGCCAATCTACCACAAAGGGCTGATTGGTCGAGTGCTGCAGAGATGGAGATGGTTGTCCTTCTGAAAGTTTCTCCCGTCTCCACAGAGGAACTTTAGAGCTCTGTCAGAGTGACCATCGGGTTCTTGGTCACCTCCCTGACCAAGGCCGTTCTCCCCCGATTGCTCAGTTTGGCTGGGCGGCCAGCTCTAGGAAGAGTCTCGGTGCTTCCAAACTTCTTCCATTTAAGAAGGATGGAGGCCACTCTGTTCTTGGGGACATTCAATGCTGAAGCCATTTTTTGGTACCCTTCCCCAGATCTGTGCCTCGACACAATCCTGTCTCAGAGCTCTACAGACAATTCCTTCGACCTCATGGCTTGGTTTTTGCTCTGACATGCACTGTCAACTGTGGGACCTTTATTTAATCAGGTGTGTGCCTTTCCAAATCTTGTCTAATCAATTCAATATACCACAGGTGGACTCCAAGTTGTAGAAGCATCTCAAGGATGATCAATGGAAACAGGATGAACCTGAGCTCAATTTCGAGACTCATAGCAAAGGGTCTGAATACTTTATTTTTAATACATTTGCTAGAATTTCGAAACCATTTTTTGCTTTGTCATTATCGGGTATTGTGTGTAGATTGCTGAGGAATATGTTTTATTTAATACATTTTAGAATAAGGCTGTAATGTAACAAAATGTGGGAAAAGTAAAGGGTGCTTCCCGAAGGCACTGTATTTAATGTCTAACAGGAGGAACTAGGGCCATGTTCAAATGCTATTAAAATGCATCCTTYCTTCCTCGAGGTTTTGAAACAGGGCCTGGGACCCACAAGGGTGTAAATATTACCAGTCCAGCTGCAATGCAAACGGTCATTGTGTAAGAGCGTCTGAGTTGTGTCTGAACTTTTCTCGACCTCGACCTCTATCTCTCGTGCATCTTTACCACACAAAATGGATAATCATGTTTATACTGCTCCACTTCCTCATTAAATAATGACTAATTGACATTTTGTAATTGTTATCTTGTTGGTTTGGATCTGACCCTGGATATCCAGTGTGGAGTTAGCCTATACAATAAGCCATTAGACTCATGTTTCACATTCAATATTTACTAGGTGTATTACTGCTGTTGCATAAACTGTGGCTCATCTCATTAGGAAGGGATGGAAATATGAATTCTAGTAACTCGTTCTGAAGGAAAAAATGTAGAAATTAGAATTAGCTGTTTTAGGAAAAGTGGCTATTTTTATGCTGATAAGCAACAGTAGACTAAATATTTTAGTGCTCTTTTTACAGTTGGGATTTATGTATTTTCTGTTACTTTTTGAGGACGGTTTATTTGTGTGAACGACATTCATTTCACTCACGAGCCAAACCCCTCAGTCATAAAAACATTCCCCACAACAACCCAGCCGTAAATCTTGGGGTCTTTTTGGAGTGTGATGTTCACCGTTTAGTGAACCGCTCGGTGCCAATGACCCTCAGTCTGACCACATGGGATTGCTGTGCGTTCCAACCGTCTGAGCGGCCCAGCCAGAGAGTGAGACCTTCTCCAGCTGGAGAAACTTAAGACTCMCTCCTCCACAGCACACAACACACACACGATACTGTAGCCTACAAGTACACGTGTTGGGATGAACAGTGAATCGATGTAGGTAGTTAGGTAAATGTTGAACTTTCAGCTGCATTGAGGGGAACTTGTCTTAAATACCACATTATTTACTATGTACCACTTGAGAAAATATATATATACACTGCAGACAAGACCACTTTCTTCCATTCTGAGAAAACAACATGAACTGAAACTAACTGGTTGCTTGCTATCCTCCAAATAGCAATCATAGAAAAAGTATAGATGTTGATGCGGTTTGACAGTTTGTGCTCCCATGAACAAGAGACATTTGTGTGTGTGACACAATGAATAACACATGAAGGGGAAAGTCATTTGTGATCTTTCTTTGAGAGAAGATGGCCACTTCTCCCTGACCTACATTCAGGCCTCGGCACCAATTTTTTTCTCTCTCTGTTCTTTTTTGTTTTACATCATTCTCTCTCTTTCTTCTCAGATGCAGAGACTGAGTCTCTGGGCTTCCTCAAAGCTGAGTGGCCAGACATGTCTCTCACTCACTCACTCAACCACTCACCTCACCACTCACTCACTCACTCACTCACACACACACTACACACACACACACACACACACACACACACACACACACACACACACACACACACACACACACACACACACCCCCACCCCCCACCCCCCCCAGGAGGCTTGGCAATGGCTCATTTGCTGCTATTTGTTGCGGTTGGCGTGGTGATGCATTCTTTTAAGCCAGGCTCGTATGCTTTGTTTGTTTACACACCGCCGGGGTATCAGCTCGGTCGAGGGAGCTCTTTTAAGCCAGGCTCGTATGCTTTGTTTGTTTACACACCGCCGGGGTATCAGCTCGGTCGAGGGAGCGCCAATCAATCTTAGTTGTGCCGGTCGGGAAGGCCATGGGGGGGTGGGGTCAATGGGTCACTGAGAGAGCAAAAACGGGAGGGTGGGGGGTCTGTGTGCCACTTCCTGGACACGTCACGCTCCTCGCCAGGGTGCAGGGTGATGCAGCGGGTTGATAGGCTGTTTGGATCTTGGCAGACCTGCAATGCAGGTAGGGCTCTTAATTAATTGATTTCTCTCAGGTGTATGGAGGAAGTGAGGAAAATAAGAATGGATGGAGGTGGAGATGCTGTGGTGTAGTAGCTTGATCAGGTCATTAAAGCTCACCCATCAGTGTACAACTGGAAACAGTCATCATTCATGAGTACTACAAGTTTGCACACATCCGCCCCCAGGGCCAATTCAATGTCCATCATGTCTATAGTAGTGTAATTCAGCATGAATCTCTCCCCCGGTCCTTCCAGGAAGGTCATTCTCCTGAGGGCTCCTTCACCTACAGGGAGAAGCTCACTATCATTTAGGTTTTGTCCACCGTTGTTTCTTCATGCTCAGCTAGAGGGTGTCTTCATCAACAGACACCATTGGCTTTCAGTGTTGTTTGGTCCCATCTCGTCTCCTGTGGCGCCTACAAAACTGACATTACATCAGTGTCTATAGGCCCTCTAGGGACAACTTCATCCTATTATTCCCCTATAAGCAGAATCGTATATCTTTGTTACTATTCATAGACACAGCCACAGGCCTCAGCAAGGTTATCCGGCAGGCTGTCCCTTWGAACATCAACTTCAGATCAGGAAGAGAGTGAATAGAACAAATCTGAGCTCTGCACGCTATCGATAACTATGGCTGGGAAAATAAGAGGGTGGCCGGCTTCACATAGATGTGTCCTCCATTGGAAAGTCAAGTAGATGTAGTGCTTGTTGTGTATTTGCATTCATGCTAAATTCCCAATCCCAATAGAAATATTCACACAAAAACTGTTTATTAAACTTTAATACCAGAAGGGGTACTAGTGCCCCCTGCATATAGCCTCATTGTTATTGTGTTACTTTTTAKTTTTTATTTTATTTAGTAAATATTTTCTTAAAACCACATTGTTGGTTAAGGTTAAGGGCATGTAAGTAAGTATTGCACAGTAAGGTCTACACCTGTTGTGTTCGGCTCTCATGACAAATATGTGATTTTAGCAAGGCTGTGATGCGGTCACAGGTACGAGGCGCTAGCCGAAACAACGATAGCTAAGTAGAAAAGAGACTGGCACTTAGGCTGATGTGCAGAATCATTTTTTGAACACAACTGACATACAGTGGGGCAAAAAAGTATTTAGTCAGCCACCAATTGTGCAAGTTCTCCCACTAAAAAGATGAGAGAGGCCTGTAATTTTCATCATAGGTACACTTCAACTATGACAGACAAAATGAGAAAAAAAAATTCCTAAAATCACATTGTAGGATTTTTTTAAATTTATTTGCAAATTATGATGGAAAATAAGTATTTGTCAACTACAAACAAGCAAGATTTCTGGCTCTCACAGACCTGTAACTTCTTCTTTAAGAGGCTCCTCTGTCCTCCACTCGTTACCTGCGTTAATGGCACCTGTTTGAACTTGTTATCAGTATAAAGACACCTGTCCACAACCTCACAGTCACACTCCAAACTCCACTATGGCCAAGACCAAAGAGCTGTCAAAGGACACCAGAAACAAAATTGTAGACCTGCACCAGGCTGGGAAGACTAAATCTGCAATAGGTAAGCAGCTTGGTTTGAAGAAATCAACTGTGGGAGCAATTATTAGGAAATGGAAGACATACAAGACCACTGATAATCTCCCTCGATCTGGGGCTCCACGCAAGATCTCACCCCGTGGGGTCAAAACGATCACAAGAACGGTGAAGCAAAAATCCCAGAACCACACGGGGGACCTAGTGAATGACCTGCAGAGAGCTGGGACCAAAGAAACAAAGCCTACCATCAGATAACACACTACGCCGCCATGACTCAAATCCTGCAGTGCCAGACGTGTCCCCCTGCTTAAGCCAGTACATGTCCAGGCCCGTCTGAAGTTTGCTAGAGAGCATTTGGATGATCCAAAGAAGATTGTGGAGAATGTCATATGGTCAGATGAAACCAAAATGGAACTTTTGGTAAAATCTCAACTCTGCGTGTTTGGAGGACAAAGAATGCGAGTTGCATCCAAAGAACACCATACCTACTGTGAAGCATGGGGTGGAAACATCATGCTTTGGGCTGTTTTTCTGCAAAGGGACCAGGGACGACTGATCCGTGTAAAGGAAAGAATGAATGGGGCCATGTATCGTGAGATTTTGAGTGAAAACCTCCTTCCATCAGCAAGGGCATTGAAGATGAAACGTGGCTGGGTCTTTCAGCATGACAATGATCCCAAACACACCGCCCGGGCAACGAAGGAGTGGCTTCGTAAGAAGCATTAAGGTCCTGGAGTGGCCTAGCCAGTCTCCAGATCTCAACCCCATAGAAAATCTTTGGAGGGATTGAAAGTCCGTGTTGCCCAGCAACAGCCCCAAAACATCACTGCTCTAGAGGAATCTGCATGGAGGAATGGGCCAAAATACCAGCAACAGTGTGTGAAAACCTTGTGAAGACTTACAGAAAACGTTTGACCTCTGTCGTTGCCAACAAAGGGTATATAACAAAGTATTGAGATCAACTTTTGTTATTGACCAAATACTTATTTTCCACCATAATTTGCAAATAAATTCATAAAAATCCTACAATGTGATTTTCTGGATTTTTTTTTCTCATTTTGTCTGTCATAGTTGAAGTGTACCTATGATGAAAATTACAGCCTCTCTCATCTTTTTAAGTGGGAGAACTTGCACAATTGTGGCTGACTAAATACTTTTTTGCCCCACTGTACAGGTAGATGTCTGTGATCAAATCAAAGCAAAGTTTATTGTTCATGTGCGCCGAATACAACAGTGTAGACCTTACAGTGAAATGCTAACTTACAGGCTCTAACCAATAGTGCAAAAACGTATTAGGTGAACAATTGGTAAGTAAAGAAATAAAACAACAGTAAAAAGACATGCTATATACAGTAGCGAGGCTACATACAGACACCGGTTAGTCAGGCTGATTGAGGTAGCATGTACATGTTGATATGTTAAAAGTGACTGTGCATATATGATGAACAGAGTAGCAGTAGCGTAAAAGAGGGGTTGCGGGTGGCGGGACACAATGCAGATAGCCCGGTTAGCCAATGTGCGGGAGCACTGGTGGTCGCCCAATTGAGGTAGTATTACATGAATGTATAGTTCAATCAGTAGTTATGGAGTGTGGACTATGCCATATAGATAAACAGAGTAGCAGCAGCGTAAAAGAGGGGTTGGGGGGGGCACACAATGCAAATAGTCCGGGTAGCCATTTGATTACCTGTTCAGGAGTCTTATGGCTTGGGGGTAAAAACTATTAAGCCTTTTTRTCCTAGACTTGGCACTCCGGTACCGCTTGCCATGCGGTAGTAGAGAGAACAGTCTATGACTGGGGTGGCTGGGGTCTTTGACAATTTTTAGGGCCTTCCTCTGACACCGCCTGGTGTAGAGATCCTGGATGGCAGTTGACATCTCCTGACCCCATGGTGGTCCCTGGGTCGGCCCTCTACTGCCTCCATATGACCTTTGAGCCACAGGGTTACGAGCCCAGGGGTTAGAAGAACACAGGCGGGAACACAGAGGACACCCCCGAACACTACCCAATAAATAATTAATGGCCCTGACATTTACAGTTTTAAGCCCATATGTTCTTCCTTCTGACCTGTTTTTGTGAGGTAATAAAGACAATAGGATGTTTATATTTTAGATGTTATATTTGCGATGTGCAAAACAAATAGCAAAGCTTGCTTCCCAATTAAAAACTCAAAAGTACCGTATCTAACTAGATTTAGGTCTGAAAAGTCCAATAAATAGTTAGAATAAATTACAACCAAGTATGTACAAATGACTTTGTAGTCACAGGTGTTTGTGTACCATCGTTTCATGGCATAAATAAAAACAAGTCAACGGTCTAAACTGAATCGAGCGTTTTAATTTGAGTTCTTCAGTTTCTTGAGTAGTCTGGTGGAAGGTTGGAGGTCGTCGGCTCAACGGGCAAAGTCACACTCCTCGGCCGGCAGGGGGCATCCGTGGGGGTGGTGGGCATTGAACCAGCAGGCCCGGATCTTCAGGACACCAGAGAGTAGGGGCTTCCGCTTAGCATCAGTCCTGGTACCTTGCAGCCTTCTGGGTCTCTGGGTCTGTACCCGCCAGTTCCGGATATGGACCATACCGCCTTTACTGGAAGAGAGAGAGGAGGGGGGTTTAATACAAACCTTTTAATATTACTAATAGGTCTAGACCAGTTTCGAGAGTTTAGGCAAGCTTTGAGAGACTGCCAAATTAAAATTCCTTCAAGCTGAGAGTGGGGAAGATTCCATCTACTTTTTCAAGCATTCTTATCTGAATGTGTGACATTCCAATAATCCCTGAATTGCTTCAGTATGATTCATGTAGTTAGACCCAGTGCCAGAACCATTGATATAGAGTGCAGCAAACGAAATAGTCATCATGTTCACACCAAACGTTCCAAGATAATTAACCTTCATGTGAGAATGCAAATAATGTTATTTTCACATGTTTGGTGCCAAAATGGGATACTTACCAGATCACTACATGGAACCATATATCATCTCTGGTTGGAACTGGATCTATATCATCTCTGGTTGGAACTGGATCTATATCATCGCTGGTTGGAACTGGATCTATATCATCTCTGGTTAGAACTGGATCTATATCATCTCAGGTTAGAACTGGATCTATATCATCTCTGGTTAGAATTGGATCTATATCATCTCTGATTAGAATTGGATCTATATCATCTCTGATTAGAATTTGACCTATATCATCTCTGGTTATAGCCATATATGGAGCTCAGAGCTTTGTTGAGATAATGTCTGGATTAGGGTAAAAACATTCTAGTAACATTCCCAAAACTCTCAGGTTCTCCTGAAATTTTGGTGGGAGGATTTCCTGCGTATTCCTACCCGATTCCAGTCGTCTTCCAACCGGGACTACTGAAAATCCTGGGAAAGTTGTCATCATTTTCCAACACTAGTCTGGATGCTGAGTTTGTACTGCACGTACCTCTGAAGACCTGGTGGTTGTTCTTGAGCAGGGTGTACAGACCTCCACACTCCTTTAAGACCTGTAGAGTCTCCTACTCCAACAGCTCAGCTACCTCTCTCCCTGACAGACTGCCTGAAGAGGAGAGAGTGAGAGAGTGCATTTGGAATAAAAAAGGAGAAGGTGGTTCAGGGTTCAAGAATGGAGTAGTAGAAGAAGGATGAAATGTAAGTGACTGGAGAGACTTTTGGGATGGCACAGCTTGCGTCCCAAATGGCACCATATTTCCTACATAGTGCACTACTTTTGACCAAAGCCAAATTGGGGCCCTGGTCAAAAGTAGGGCACTACAAATGGAATACAGTGCCATTTGGGACACAGCCTGAGAGATAAGGGAGTTGTGCTAAATTAGAGCCTCAAAAAAGAACTTGTTCTCTCAGAAAGTTCATCTCAGGTGTCAGACAGTCAGAGCTGTGAAGTCAATTAAACTCAGTCCAACATGCTATCATAAGAGAACATTTCACCACCTCAGTTCCCCAGCGTAATTTCAGATACCAACGAGTTAGGAGAGAGGGAGGTATTAAAATTAACCCATTCCCCAGGCTGCCTTAGATAATGGGTATGCATGGCCAAAAACTATTTTTGTGTTTCCACAATATTTGTAAGCCAAGATATGAATTCCCAGTGGAGTTCGCAGCAGAGCAGCTAGCCAACCTTTAAGTTCCATTTCATGGAGATTAAGGTATTTCTGGCTTTACTTTCCCTTCTACATGGAGAATTCAATCTGTTTTGACCTTTGGTTCGTATAAATGACAATCTCATCTTCTCTCTTTGGCATACGGGAGTGGAGTTCCACCTTATGTTCCCCGTGTTGTTGTTTTTTTACATCATTATAGTTATWGACTACAGTCGCGAGGATAGCCCATGTGTTTATTATATCAGACCCATAAGTCTGGACAGTGGGCACCCCATTGTGATTTCCCTGCTGTGGAAAAGCTATTACCCTCTTACCAACAAATGACAGCACAATACCTGTCAATCAATYACCAAGGGCTCTCCACTYTAGATTATCAACTTCAAAACTGTTCTGTTGATTTTGTATAAAAGTGTTTAACATGGCCTACTTAGCTTACATAGAGATTGTTACAGTACTGCACCACATTATGCAACATATTCAAGACACTTAACCTTTGTTTTGTTTGCAGCTAGGGATAGTATGCCAAGGTACATGTGAACAATGAGCAGCTGACAGCAGGTTGGTATTTGTCAGGAATCTTGCCCTGGAGGAAGCTCTGCAAAGTGGTCACTAGCTGGCACAGGCACAAATTCATAAAATCTGATTTTAAACCTAACCTTAACCACATTGCCAACACTAACCTTTATGATATAGACAATTTTGACTTTGCAGCTGGTCCATCTAGCGGAAATGGCTCAGTTCTGCCTCCAGGGCAAGATTCAGGACAAACTTCAATCTACGGGGGCCCAGGACCCTACTATAACATCATTACAACGTTTACAGCTGCACTTGAGACCATAGCCTACACTGCTAATTGAGATGAATGGGATAACTGGGGCTATTGACAATGTGGAATTAGTATGGACCTGGACTGGCCTCCTAGACTGTTATTAATGGATTGTCCATAGATACTGTGTTTGTGTACTGCTGTGAGCACGAGGTCGATTGCACGTTAACATTTATTTAGTGACTAAGAGGAAACAGAGATACTGTATTTGTTTGTTGCATCCGTTTTAGCCCGTATACTAAAATAATGAATACTAAGCATTACTGCCATCTAAAAATACAATACAAAAATGTCACAATACCGGTAAAAATGTAGGCACAAAACCTTTCATCCGACCATACAGTGTTTGCACACAATTATTAGGCTAGTCGACTAGAAGAATGAATTACACAGTCTGATTGTGGAAATTATTGCATCTTGTGTTCCTTTCAAACTTGCATGAGGCAATTGTTTAGCTTGTCCATTGATTGTCACATCTATTGAGAGAGAGACAGTGAAATTCGCAGGCTAGCCGCTGTCAGTGTCCCAGCCCCCCCCCCCCCCCTCCCCACTTACCCTCCCTCTTTTCAGAGCAGCACCATAGGAGAACACAAATACAGAGTCATCCATAAAAGATGGATCAGAATGCATTATTCATCCATTCATCTCTATCCCGGGTTACAGGCGCTCTGTCTCTCCATCCTCTTTTTCATTCCCTCCCTACTCTACCTTTCTGTCACTCTCTCTATTACAGTCCTGAAAGAGATTCTTCTGTATTAATCAGAGTACACTTCATCCCTTATCTCATCTGTCGTACCTCGGTGCAGGTGTGTGTGTGTGTGTGTGTGTGTGTGTGGTGTGGTGTGGTGTGTTGTGTGTGTGTGTGTGTGTGTGTGTGTGTGTGTGTGTGTGTGTGTGTGTGTGTAGGATGAGGGGAGGGGATCATCTGCAGGGGGTTGATAAAGGAGAGATGGGGGCAGTGTGTGTAGTACAGGATGTAGCTGGCAGAGGATGAAACACTTCCAGGGTTCAAAGCAGGGTCGCACTGCACCACCAGGGGCCTTCCTATTGGTGCTGAGAGAGAGAGAGATAGACAGGGAGAGGTAGGCGAGAAGGACATAAGGGTCCTATCATGACCTTAACGTTCCTGAATTCCACCGAGTCAACTACACACCATGTAGTGTACATAAACCCAATATACTCCATTATAGTAATGAACCACAGAGCAGATATGTACTTTTTGTTCTTTATTCCTAAACCTAATATGACCTCAATGACAGCTCAATGTTTTGAAGGAGAGATTACCATGTGATTTGATTGACAGCTTAGTTATTAAGTCCCATTCTCTTACCTCCAGTGTTCCAGGCATCAGGGACATCCCCGCCTTTGTCCTTGGTCGACCCAAGCAGAGTGTTGGTAAGACTACAAAATCCCGGGGGGAGGGCGGCGCAATTCCGCACAGTCTCAATCCTCTCTCGGGGCTGGAACCCAGCTCCCCAGTTGTTCCCATGGGACCTGTCAGTGTCAGCTTCCCCCTCGACGTTTGACCCTTGTACTGTGACCCCGGAGCAGATCTGACGACCCTGTATATACTTGGCTCTCCGCTCGTCCGACAGCTGGTAGCTCCTTGACTTTCCTACCAGACACACCTGCAGAGTAAGGGGTTAGATTAAAACAATATGACTGGCTTATGTTAGCATATTCTGTATGTTTTTTAATTTATTTGTATTTTTTATTATTATTTTTGTATTTTTAGTCTTAGTAGACGCTCTTATCCAGAGTGCATACATTTTCCCAATGGGAATCGAACCCTGACGTTGCAAGAATCATGCTCTACCATGTCTTCAAGTGTGGGTGTTATTTTTTATTTATTTAACCTTTATTTAACTAGGCAAGTCAGTTAAGAACACATTCTTATTCACAATGACAGCCTAGCAGTGAACAGTGGGTTAACTGCCTTGTTCAGGGGCAGAAAGACAGATTTTTACCTTGTCAGCGCTGGGATTCGATCCAGCAACCTTTCGTTTACTAGCCCAACCCTCGAACCACTAGGCTACCTGCCGCTCCATTAGCATATCCGCTTTGTGGAGGGGATTCTCAGGC
The DNA here is from genome assembly GCF_002910315.2 of Salvelinus sp. IW2-2015. Classification (NCBI taxonomy): domain Eukaryota; kingdom Metazoa; phylum Chordata; class Actinopteri; order Salmoniformes; family Salmonidae; genus Salvelinus; species Salvelinus sp. IW2-2015. The sequence goes on from NC_036840.1 coordinate 31,896,842, forward strand.
AGTGTTGAACCCACAGGCTGTGCTGATCTCAGAGATGAAGTCAATGTATTCCTTATACTGGGACTTCTGAAACTGTCTTCGCTGGTTCTTCCCATAGAAGTCAAAGAAACAGCAGAACAATGTACCGGCCGGAGGATGACCTAAAGTGTGAGGAAAGTGACAGAAATGACACATCAAAACCAACCTTTATTTCCCTGGTTTAGTCTTAGAGAACCCTGGCAAAGCAGAGGTAGCAGACATCATAGAGGTGAGAACATACTGTAGGAACAACTGAATTAGGCACAACTTACTCAAAGTTGGGTGTAAGAAAAATGAAGACAATTTAAAGCCTATGGAGCTATGAGGCATCGTTAAGTACTGTTGGAGCGTTCAAACCAGAGAGACTAACTTCAAGAGCCAAGCTCAACATCGCCATCAGATGGCCGCCGCATCAAACAAGTCGCTTCACACATCAACACACCTCCAATCCCCCTCTCCCCAAACCAACCCAACTCATGAAAGTAACATGATTTCAAATTCAATAGATCAGCTGCCACTTGAGGCGGCTAAGCCAAATTGTGTCTGTTGATGACTTGCCTGGCCGCTATTACGGGGATCCACGGCGAGAGCTCCTCCGAGTGGTTTCCAATCAGCCAGTCTGTGTCCAGGAATAAGAAGCCATCACTGGGAGTGATTGCAATTTCCTGGAATAGAACCCCCCCTCCCCAAAAGCACAAGAGGCTTCTTTAGATCAGAGAGACGCACCACCAACGACCGTAATTAGATTTTTGAATCATTCATTTTTTAAATGACAAATGACTTGTGACACACCCAGCCGCTCTCTGTCGCTAAAGAACTCTGTTGCCAACTTTTAATATTGAAGGAGGATAACATCTTGATATTGTTATCCCAGCTCATTTAGTGTCAGGGTGGGTATAAGGAAGGGTGATCTGAAATAATGAGTCAGATGAGGTTACAAATTCATTTTATTTGTATTTAATTTAAACCAACATTTTGTGCCTATTGCCATGTAGGGCCTAATTAAATAACTGGTCTTATACAACACAACAAAAGTAAACAAGTAAATAAATGATTTTCGCCTAAACCTGTGAACTAGGGAAACTAGATAAAATGACAACAAGGAAAGCCCTTTCAGGAGTTGGAGACCACTTCCATGTTCTAGTCTAGACACATCATATCCCATCACCATGTTCTAGTCTAGACACCATCATATCCCATCACCATGTTCTAGTCTAGACACCATCATATCCCAGCACCATGTTCTAGTCTAGACACCATCATATCCCATCACCATGTTCTAGTCTAGACACATCATATCCCATCACCATGTTCTAGTCTAGACACATCATATCCCATCACCATGTTCTAGTCTAGACACCATCATTATCCCAAATTCAAACCTATGGTTTTTTTTCTTAGTCTAGACACCATTCATTATCCCATCACCATGTTCTAGTCTAGACACCATCATATCCCATCACCATGTTCTAGTCTAGACACCATCATATCCCATCACCATGTTCTAGTCTAGACACATCATATCCCATCACCATGTTCTAGTCTAAACACATCCTATCCCATCACCATGTTCTAGTCTWGACACCCATCATATTATATCACCGAGGATAAGGACACCAGAACGGACAGGGCGCAGATCCTGACAGAACCCCAAGCCTTTAGTTAAAGGTACAGCGAGTCCCTAGCTAAACAATTGCCTCATGTAAGTTTGAAAGGAACACAAGAACCATACGATGCAATAATTTCCACAATCTCATTCCGTGTAATTCACTCTTCTAGTCGACTAGCCTACTAATTGCGTGCAAACACTATGGTCGGATGAAAGGTTTTGTGCCTACATTTTTACCGGTATTGTGACATTTTAGCATTGTATTTTTAGATTTCAGTTCTGCTTAGGATTCCCTATTTTAGTATATTGGCTAAAACGGAGGCAACAACAAACAAATACAGTATCTCCGTTTCCTCTTAGTCACTAAATAAATGTTAACGTGCAATCAACCTTGTGYTCACAGCAGTACACAAACACAGTATCTATGGACAATCCATTAATAACAGTCTAGGGGGCCAGTCCAGGTCCAGACTAATTCCACATTGTCAATAGCCCCAGTTATCCCATTCATCTCTAAAGGGCAGCTGTAAATGTTATAGTGATATTATATTACATCACTGGGGCAAAGCTTCCTGCCATCCAGGACCTATAAACTAGGTGGTGTCAGAGGAAGGCCCAAAAAATGGTCAAAGACTCCAGTCACCCAAGTCAGACTCTCTATTACCGCACGGCAGGTGGTACCGGAGCGCCAAGTCTAGGTCCAAAAGGCTGCTTAACATCTTCTATCCCCAAGCCATAAGACTGCTGAACAATTAATCACATGGAAACCCAGACTATTTATATTGACACCCCACCCCCCCTGTTACGTTCCCCAGTTTCTGTGTTGTAGTTTGTATTTGAGTGTGTGTGTTTCAGGAGATTCCTGAAATTCTCCCCAAGCAGCTGATTGGTCGGCCCCAATTGATGATTGGAGAGCTGACCCCGCCCCCTCGTCAGGACGCAGCTGTCTCCAATTACCAATGCCTTCTGAAGCTATAAAAGCCAGTGTTCTGTTGGTCAGAAGAGAGAGATCATAGGCAGGCTTAGATCATTGCAGGCTGAGGTGATTGTGAGAGAGATTTGCAGGTTGAGGAATGCAGAGCGAGATTGATTGTGATAGAGATTGCAGGGAGATCATAGGCAGGCTTAGATCATTGCAGGCTGAGGAATGGAGAGAGAGATTGATTGTGATAGAGATTGCAGAGAGATTGATTGTGAGAGATATTTGCTGAGACAGGAGGCTGATGGCTGTGGGTAATTTACTGTGTTAGTTGTTGCTGGGAGCAGTTGATATATTCTGTGTGAGTTTGTTGCTCAGTCAGACAGAGCCTAATTGATGTCCTGTGTTTGTGAAATTGTTAATAATATTCTGTTTCATTTGTTCCCAGGGGGGAAGGGGAAGGCACCTAKGGAGTGCTTAGGCAAGAGGCCCGCGGGCATACATATACCCGTAGTATATTCAATGTCTAGGCACACTAGGTAAGACCTGGGCGGACCACCCCCTGTATTTTGGTTAGTGCACCAGGTGGTGTTAGGTAAGTAGTGGGTAGGCAGGTTAGATAGGAGAGGGGGGGGCTTTGACATTTACTTTCTTTGCTTTGGTTCCGTCCAGCCCCTTTTCCCCATATTACCGTGTAAAGGAATAAAATCCTAGTAAACGGTCAATTCTGCCTTTTGTCGTCCTTTCTCACACCTACGGTCCCATACCTCTTTCACTTCACGGGGAGTTGAGTTGTAGCAGGGTGTTGCGTTCCCCTCCATAGAGGCGTGCATAACACCCCCTTTATTTCACTGATGCTACTCGCTGTTCATCTATGTAGTCATTTTACCACTACCTTGACTAACCTGTACCCCCACACATTGACTCGGTACCCAGTATATAGCCTCGTTATTGTGTTACATTTAATGTTTTACTTTAGTTTATTCTGTAAATATTTTCTTAACTCTTTTTCTTGAACTGCATTGTTGGTTAAGGGCTTATAAATAAGCATTTCCCTGTAAGGTCTACCTGTGACAAATAAAATGTGATTTGATATTAAGGTCCTGGGACCCCGCAGGATGACGTTTCTCCTGAATCTTGCCCGGGAGGCAGAACTGAGACATTTCTGCTAGATGGGTCAGCTGCAAAGTCAAAATTGTCTATATCAAAGGTTAGTGTTGGCAATGTGGTTAAGGTTAGGTTTAAAATCAGATTTTATGAATTTGTGCCTGTGCCAGCTAGTGACCACTTTGCAGAGCTGCCTCCAGGGCAAGATTCCTGACAAATGCCCACACGTACCTTGGCATACTATCCCTAGCTGCAAACAAAACAAAGGTTGAGTGTCTTGAATATGTTGCATAATGTGGTGCAGTACTGTAACAATCTCTATGTAAGCTAAGTAGGCCATGTTAAACACAATCAACAGAACAGTTTTGAAGTTGATAATCTAGAGTGGAGGGCCCTTGGTAATTGATTGACAGGTATTGTGCTGTCATTTGTTGGTAAGAGGGTAATAGCTTTTCCACAGCAGGGAAATCACAATGGGGTGCCCACTGTCCAGACTTATGGGTCTGATATAATAAACACATGGGCTATCCTCGCGACTGTAGTCAATAACTATAATGATGTAAAAAACAACAACACGGGGAACATAAGGTGGAACTCCACTCCCGTATGCCAAAGAGAGAAGATGAGATTGTCATTTATACGACGTTGGGAAACTGAGGTGGCAAAATTCTCTCATGACAGCATGTTGGACTGAGTTTAATTGACTTCACAGCTCTGACACCTGAGATGTAATGTCTGAGAGAACAAGTTCTTTTGAGGCCCTAATTTAGCAAAACTCCCTTTTCTCTCAGGCTATGTCCCAAATGGCCCGGTATTCCCTTTGTAGTGCACTACTTTTGACCAGGGCCCATAGGGGTCTGATCAAAAGTAGTGCACTATGTAGAAAATAGGGTGTTGTATCGATGTTATATTAAGGTCCTGGGCCCTAATTGAAATCGAGGCTGGTCCAGACCGGACTAAAAAATTGGATCCGTAGATGTTGAAATCAAGGCTAGGGCAGACTGACTAAATTTCAACTACTTTTCAACGTCCGATGACGGTTGTTGCCCAGTGGGTGAGGATGTTGGTTACAGTAAAGGGAAAGAGAGCAGCATGTCTTCAGATGAAACAGTGAAGGGGTGCGGCAGGGAAAAAGTAAAGCACAGCAGAGCACTGGTTCCCGGCAACCCCACGTATATCTATGGGGGTTTAGACTTATGACAGTCACATGTAGCCTTACTTCATTTGAAAAGGTGAACGAAATAGTTAATATATTACCGCTATAATACCTACTGTACACATCTGAATTAATTTGGTATTCACAAACATTTAAAATAGTGCAATAGTTTTGGTTTCTTAAAAAAATGGAATTCCAAATATCCACAAAGCCCTCAAAATGAAGTTGATCTTGGGGTCTATTAAAGGGTATTATGAGGCTCATGCAGGATATACACCCTCTAAAGTAACAAGCGCGAACTGATCAAAGCTGAAAAAAAGTGTTTCATTTAGCCCTTCCTCACCTCTAGATGGGTTCATGGGCCGTACATATTCCAGATCTTCCGTTTCCTCACATCGATGCCCTTTCCAGGGTGCTGAAACACAAGCAGGTATGACGGTCAGTCAGTCCCTAATCACTTCATCAGCGGGCAGAACTGAACGTTGGGTACACAAAGACACTATTCACCTACCCCCAGTGTGTCATTTCAATCATGGCTATCCAGCGTTTTGATTAGACGTTAAATCACATCACTGATTGAATAGAACACTGGCATGAAATTGGCGCGGATTAAGGCTGCATCCCAAATGGCACCCTATTCCCTATATAGTGCACTATGGTCAATTCCAAGCCATGAGCACCAACATGTGAAGTTCATAGGAGCATGTTAAATGAAAGCTAAGAGTTAAAACATTTTATATATAAAGGTGTATATATACACATTTTAACAACAAATTCTGAATAAGCTAAGACTGATTTCTTGACAAACAGATGGAAAAGGGGTCTTTCACAACATCTATCAGAAAGTCTTAAAAGGTATTAAAAATACACCAAAACATGAAGTAAATACACCTGCCAACTAATAAATACATTTAGTTTWGCAGAATTTTTTTGCCTTTAMGAAACATTGCCTTGTGCTTTGAAATTCCATTATCAAAAGTCCACTTATCTTTAAGATATTGTAATTTCTCTCCCTCATGAGGGAGGATAATGAAAGTTCACAGAAGTAACAAGTAAAGGTAGACCTATCAATTAGTTAATGTTTTTACTGAAATCAATTTTGTTTGAATTATTAAAATTAATGTAGACGCAGGGAGTCAGGAAACAAGTGCAGTGAGCTTAATAATAACGAACATTATAAAAGAGACAAAAAACAGGGAAATATAAACAATACTACCTGACGGCTGACAGAACGATAAATTATAAGTAATCAAGGTGGTAATGAATTCCAGGTGTGACTGATGGGGCGCAGGTGTGCGTAATAATGGTTGCCAGGTGTGCGTAATGGACGCAAGGCCCGGAAGTTRGTAAACCAGCGACATCGTGAGCGGGAATGGACGTGAGAAATTTGAAATCCTGTTACCAAATCGTCAACAGAATTTCAGAAGAATCGGTAACAGAATTTCTGCAACTGACTTGGTTCCAATGGGAAATCATAGTAGTTACAAACCACAGTTGGGTCTTCCTCTTTGTGGTGGTCAAAGCAAGAGTGCGAAAGGTCTGGACTACACCTCCCTCTCACTCTTCTCTCCAATTAATATCACATATCTCAGTTCTTACAGGTCACCWACCCATGAGCCCCCTCTCTTTCCATTTACTGTAACCAACATCCACTGAGCACCAATCGACAACTGACATCCCAGGATGTTAAAAAGTATTTGAAATTTGGTCAGTCTGAACTGGCCTTGATTTCAACAACCATAGACGTAATTTTGTCTGGTCCGGACCAGCCCTGATTTCAACATGCACAGACGTCTGGACCGGTCTTCATTTGGCACAAATATAGACTTCCATGATTGGTTCAGATTTGGTCTGAACCAATCATAGACATCTGTTCCACAAGTTTGGACAGTATAGTACAGTAGAGCACAGTACCGTAAATAAAAGAATAGTTCAGTACAGTATAGAGCTGGGTGATATGGACAAAAATCAATTTTGTGACAAATTGCCATTTTTTTATTATCCTTTAAAGTACTACTACTGGTTTGATGTTTGCAGCCATCAATTGTCAATTGTATTTCATTTCAAACTTCACATTTCTTTAGTATAGGCTACTTATCGTAATGAACGGTATCAGCAAAATGGCTGCGATAAGTGATCGGTTGGTGTCAATCATTTTCGGTTTATCGTCCCAGCTCTAGTACAATACAGTGCAGCACAGTAAAGAAAATTTGAGTATAGTTCACTAAAAGTAGAATATAATTTAGTACAATACAGTCCTGTACTGTAAAGTAGAGTAGTGTACAGTACACACTAGAGTACACTAGAGTTGAGTACACTAATGTACTGTACTCTACTCTACTTGACTATACTTTACTGTACTGTGCTGTACCTTGATGTCAGAACTTGTGAAACATAGGCGTCTATTAGTGGTTCAGATTTAGTCCGGTGCGGACCAACCAAATGTGATCTTGTTTGGWAGGGGAGCTCGTTAAAATAGTGTGTAGAATAATACGCATTTATGCAAAGGAAAATATTGCCTATTTCTACCTTTGTGTACCTATTTAGGATACATCACCATGAAGATAATGACACTCACATCCATAATGATCMATTTCTGTGTATTAAAGATCAGGGACCCATGATGAAATTCCGTTACCAGGTGTAAATCCACTTCACTTACAGTAGTTCAATAACCAAATTAGATTTTTTCAAAGTGAAGGTACACCACCCAATGTCACAGGAAGGCCAAAAAGATAATCAAGGACAACAACCACCCGAGCCACTGCCTGTTCACCCCGCTATCATCCAGAAGGCGAGGTCAGTACAGGTGCATCAAAGCTGGGACAGAAGCTGTTTTTCAGTCTCTCGATCTCAAAGCCATCAGACTGTAAAACAGCCACCACTAACATTGAGTGGCTGCTGCCAACATACTGACTCAAATCTCTAGCCACTTAATAATAAAAAATTGGATGTAATAAATGTATCACTAGTCACTTTAAACAATTCAACTTTATATAATGTTTACATACCCTACATAACTTACTTGGCTCATCACGCTCTAGCGACTCCTTGTGGCGGGCCGGGTGCAGCTGGTTAAGAAGCGYGGTTTGTCGGGTCATGTTTTGGAGGACGCATAACTCGATCTTTGCCTCTCTCTCTTTCGAGCCCGTTGGGGAGTTACAGCGATGAGACAAGATCAAAATTGGGGAGAAAGAGGGAGTAAAACAAATGTTTATGTAAGAAAACTTTGAAATCAATGTTTTTTGTTTGCCGTTCATTTACGGGCCCTTGTCAAATGTAGTGCACTATAAAGGGAATACAGTGCCAAATGGGACGCAACCTAAAGCTTCTTACGACACACCAGCTACACCGTGTCATGGATTAAGCGTCCAGTGGACATTTGTGAACTAAAAGAGATCGGCAACAAAGGTCAGTTTTCCACAGGTGTCCAGGTGTTATTATTCAGCACCAGGGCATATCAGGTTGTTTTATGTAACTGTGTTCTGGCAACCTAGTGTAGTGTTTATCATACATAGACCATTTCCATAACCAAGATCCACAAAGGACTGTTTGACCGTCAGACCCTTCTCTGCTAGCTCCTCGCCTGTGCATTGATAGAACAATGGCGTTATTGTCATAAGAGCTGTCATTTCACACATATTAGCATTCTGGCCATATACTGAGGAGGCCTATCAAAAGATATGTAGCGAAGGCAAAATCTTCAAAGACAAACTTCTCAGGGTCCGTTACTTCAGGCCAAACCTAAACAAAGACAAATATTACAGTATGTTGGGACATTAACATGAAAACAACTTCAACAACAACAARCCACTGCTACAAAGTATTTGATCTGTGAGGCTACACTACGAAAGACCAGACCTTGACCATTGACCATCTCCTTGTACTTGTCCTTCAGCTGTTAGTACATGATGTTGTACTTCTCTACAGGCAGCAGGGACAGGGTGCTCCTGAACAAACTGGTCTTACTCTCTGTGGCCCAGCTTACCAGTTTGGGCAGGAGCTCCTCAACCAGTTAGGGGTAGGCCCCCCCCGTCACTGAACCAGTCATCAGGCCGCAGGAGGTGTTACAGGGCAAATCAATGTAGACACTGTCCAATGTGTCCATGCATGACTGGATTGATGGAAGGCTAGGTGAAGAAGCTGACATTGAGATTAAACATCATAACATGGAAAGACTCACCATTCATCATTGTTCTCAGGCAGAAGGTGTATCTGATAGATGTTCTTCCTTCGAGACGCAGTACCTTCCACACTCTCTTCAACTGGTATGAAGCTTACTTTACTTTTTGAGATTCAAAGTCTGAAAATTTTAAGATTTTAAAAAGAAACACACAACATTTCACACATCCGACTGTTGTTGTGCACATGTTGTAAAGTCAGCCAGAACTCAATGATAAGCAGCTTATTGTCATTAGCATGTCATTACTTTTGAGTATGTCTTTATGTACTGTTGTGCCATAAGTTTACTTTAGGAATGAATATCCTCACAGAAAAATACCAGTCTCTGCTTGTCATATTCAAGTTCAATACCACTATTCACTAAAGAAACAACATCCTTGGATTCTGACATATCACATCCATGAATTAGGAGGATGTTGCTCTGTCTCTTTGACTCCACAAAGACGTTTGTTCACAACGTGTGGTTTATTTATCTAAACATCAACGCCAGACCAAAATCCTCCCGRAAGAGTATTACATTTGTCTGTAAACTTAGTTTCAACATGGTTTAGATATAATAGCAAATTGCATAGCACTGAAACATTATACATTGCAAACGTACTAACAAAAAAAAACACTTCCGGGGACTTTTATTTTCAAAGGTATTTTGTCGCGCGTCGATGACGCCATGAAAGCGCGCCTCAGAAGAAGAAAAGAGCGCCGTTTGAAAAACCAACAGCAGAGAGTGCTGTTGTATTTTTAATCTCAACATCTTGAACGATCCTGTACTGGTGCTGCTGTCTAGTACCATCCAATTGTACATTATTTTATATGCAGAAAATGTGAAATGAGGATGCAGAAAAAAAATATCACAAGTTTGACCTCACACCAATGACTAATCTGGGTTATTACCCTTCACTCTTTTGCCTTTTTATGCTGATTTCCAAACTCTGCTCAATGATCACCTGCTTAATGTTTTGATAAACACTTCAGGGGTAGAAGGTCTGAGGCAAATTCTGACAACTTTCCTCACATGACTGTTACAGCACCATGAACATGCTTCCTGTGAAACAAAGAGCATCTAAAGATTATGATAATTKACCCCTAAAAGGTTTCCCCTTTCATCTGTGGAGCATCTGAGGTGGATCCTGGTCCCAATTGTCAGGTGAGAAAAGGCTACAGAAAAATGTCACAAGCCTCCAGGTCACACACACATCATAAAGTACGAGCTTCCCTGCTGTAAGCTGACACTAAGAACCTTTTGCTCAAGAATTTGCATTCTGAACCCTGTGACAGATACGTTTAAAGACAAAATTATGGTTACCACTATTCCCACATACTCATCCTCTCTAGAAACGGAATATCACATCGCAACTTGGTATCATTAGGTCATTATATTTCTCAATCCACTTGGTAAATGAATGGTAATTGAGCAATGCGTCACTGCTACAAAACCAATACAAAATATCTGATATAGCAATGATCTCTTTTCACAATAACAATGATTTTTACATGAGTCGTTATTGATACATAATCATACATTAACAGTATATATATATATATTATTTATTTAAGTAGGCAAGTCAGTTAAGAACAAATTCTTATTTACAATGATGGGCCTACACCGGCCAAACCCTAACCAGGACGATGCTGGGCCAATTGTGCGGCCTATGGGACTCCTGATCACGGCCGGTTGTGATACAGCCCAGGGTCTGCAGTGACACCTCTAGCACTGTGATGCAATACCTTAGACCGCTGCGCCACTCGGAAGCCCTTTCGGTCATTTTATATCCATGTGATAATGTCATGAAAGAGAACCAGTTTCCACTGTTTTTTAAAATGAGAATAGACTCTTTGAGCGCCACTCTTGATTGTCCTTTAAATTGAGCGTCATTCCCTTTCTATTGTGTTGTGTGTACAAGGAAGTGCATGTAAGGGACACTCCACTTTGTTGCTGCCTGGGTGCACATTCAAATCGGAGGCCATGGGAGAGGCAAAAATCTAGTCAGACTGGCTAGGCAGGAGCAGACATGCACAGTAAACAGGGAGGGAGAGATAAAGAGTATAGTTTCTCTACAGTACTTGAGTCATTGCTGCTGGCAAGTTTCGACGTCATTCAAACAAAACAAGCAAAAGATCGATGGAGAGAAGTACCCTGATGCTGTTATTGATGGAATATAACAGCAATATGATTCACTTTATGCTATGGTCACCTGCTTTTCAACTTAATCTTTAGAATTTACAATGTCCACATTCAGGGCCCTTTGTCCACACATGAAAATATAAATAAAAGGGAGGTTGAATCACTAACGTTTTAGGCAAAGGAGAACACGGGATACAACATACATGATATAACATATTTATCTTAATTTATAATTGATGCATAATGCGCATTCAAGTTGTTCAAAAGAGCCATGAGAATGTATGATAATTAGGCAAATGCCTATATAATTGTAGTAGTTGTGGTGTGATTGCGCAACATTATTATGCGTAATATATTATTGTTATATAACTTACGTCATACATTMTTTTTTTTTAAATGTGACGTGTAGGCGGGTGGCTGGGCAAGTGTAGCACAGGTGGACGTTGAAAAGGGGTGGAGTGAAAATAYGAGGAAGAGGCAGAGAGAGCACTGTGGACAGGTAGCTTGAAACACACCAGTTGAAGTGAGGATTCTCAGATATTTTGCGATGAAATAAAACAACCGACAACACTAAGAAAACAAAATAATGATCATTTGTTGACGAAATGAAGAAAAACAGTATGGCATGTGATGTGGATTATCTCTAGGTCTCGATCCTATTGGGAATAATTTAATTTGTCGTTGTCGCGCATAACCGAAAACTGGGTTCATAAATAAGCAAGATCGTGGCCCCAGTAGACTTTCGGTCATTTTATTGACGGTAAGTATTTACCACTCATCTTTGTTGAACTAGCCTTTGGCATCAATTTACCCCACCAGTCAATACAGTATATTGACAGTATTTATTCTGAAAGCCAAAACAATGGCGTCCCACAACTAACGTTAMAGTTAGTGGCGTTCATTAATTCATAGGCCTACACCTTGATTTACTATCAAGTCCAATGTAACAAATGTTGCAAAGAGTTACTTTTAACTCTGTTGAGAAAAATGGCAATGACATTTTAATAGGCAAGAATGAATCAAGCATTTGATTTAGAGAAACGCATTTTTCTGTAAGCTCCAATGCATGCCTTTATAGGTGTAGGAACCAGATAAATCAAAGCATAGTTTCACATTTTTGTTCTAAACTATTTTTTCGACAGTCATGGATGATCATTTTAATGCTGACCATTCACCAGCAAGCTCAACTGAAAATAAACACAGTTTGACAATGGCAGTGTTTCCCAAACCAAAGGGTCCATGTTTTTATTTTTTCCCTAAACCTACAGAGCTGATTGAAATAGTCAACTCAGCATTAAGATGTGATTAATTGAATCYGCTGTATAATGCTAGGGCAAAAACCAAAACTTGCACCCCTTGGGGTCCCCAGGACCGAGTTTGGGAAATAATTATTTAACAAGGGTCGTAGGCAAATAGTTATGTCACTGCTAATAGAGTTTAGTGTGTACCCAGGATTGTGTGTATATATATATATATCTCTTTCTCTGAAATAATTACTCAACTTACTTATTGGTAGCGTACACAGATTTGCAGGTTTTATGGCAGGTGCACCGAAATGCTTATGTTACTAGTTACTCCATTAATTGGTATTTAATTGATCGAGTGCACCCACCCAACCAGCACCAAAAGACGTAGCCTCAATTGTAAACAAAGCCTCCCAAATGCTTCATGGACAGAGCAAATAGGCCCAAACAACCCTATAGCTACCTCTCTCTTCTAACACTCATTATTCAGTAACTGAGTGGGTTAAAGATGCATTCCTGTGTACATAAAGCTGAATAACCTCAAAGCAATGGCATGCATGAGAAATGACCCGTGATTGGTTGCTCGCATGTTTTTACTGCAGACTTGGCACAGGATTGTGACTTTCATGAGATAGTTGGGTGTGGGTTTGGGAGTTGTCCTTGGGAATCTCTTTTGACAGGAATAGTGCTTGTCCGGGCTAGCCCCTTCTTGCGTCTGTCTGCATCAATGTGTTTCTGTCGGTCTTACTGTGGAAATACAAAATTGATATGGCCTTCATTTGTTAACCAAGCTACAGTCTGCACCCACATCAGGTACCCATCATCAGCTATAACATAGACATACACACATGTTATATCTCATATGTCAGACAGTTGATGTGAGAACTGGTTTGGGTTTCCCAGAGTAGTTGACACAAGAATGTAGGCCTCTGATTCACACCCTTCTCTGTGGTTGTTTTATAGCGGCAATTCCCTGACGCGGAAGTCCACACGCAGACAAGGACATGAAATGACGTGTGTAGTTAGATGGACGTTGAGTAGTTGTTGGAAATTACAGCTTGGCGTCACAGGTTGCGCCTCTTTGTGAATTGCAAAATTTGAGATCAAGACAGAGAGAAGGAACATGCACTTCCAGTAGTCTCTGAGCAACAGACGTGTGGGCTTGCTTGCTTTGAGATTGCAAAAAAAATACTATTTCAAAGTTGATGTAGGAGCTGGACAAAAATACGTTAGTTGATTTAAGAACCGAAGGATGGGCACCAATGTTGTGGTATGATTAGCTTTATATGTGGTAGCAGTAAACAGTGAGCAAATGTATTTTGAAACTAAGTGATTAACACCCACTGGCTTATTCTTATTCTAACACACTTTCATCTCTTTGTTTCCTGTCCCACCCTCTCTTCCCATCCTCCATTGGTTAATTCTTCTCCTCAATCGTCGCTTTCCCCTCGTCTGCTATCTTCTCATCTACACTCTGTTTCTGTAACTGGTTCTTTGTCCATGTGAACAGGGGTGATGGGATTTTCCCCAACAAATGTGATATAACAAACTTGATTCAGCTGACACTGACTTTGGTGCCAGATAAATGTTTTTTTGCTCATTAGGGTTATTTTATGGTGTTGATTTGATACAAAATAAAGGTCTGTTAAGTGTTTGGCTGGTACTGAAAGCTGTCACACTCGGGTCCCTCTTGTGTTAGACAGCGCGTCAACTCAGGACTTTTTATTGATGAATTCTTGTTATGGGTGTCCATAGCGACCAGAAGAGGCCAGTATGTGAACTTTGAACATAATTACGGTAAAACAGGCTGGCTCGTTATTGAATTGAGGCTCAGAAAAGGTACTGTCTCCTTTGGTTACAGCTCTTTGACTTTCTCTGATGTTCCTCCACTGAACAAAATCTGTGAATTCCCAATTCAATTATGCATAATATTCAAATGGTGAAGCTGCTGGGAATTAGCAACAAGGCAGTGCTTATGCTGTATCTTGGAATTTGCTTGAAATGCATCCTCCCTTAATTCCCTTAAGGTGATCACTGACTGGACTGGGGAAAGCTATACCCTTGCGTACTTACCTACCCATTCTAGTTAGATCAGAAATGACTTTGACAAAGAAAGGATATATTGTTTTACTAATGGAACCGGACCATCCTGATACATTATTTGGATCTCCATTAGCTTTTTCAGAAGCAGCAGCTACTCTTCCTGGTGTCTGCATAAAACACAAGTAACAAAACACTGATGCACCCTTAAGGGCAAGGTGTGCTGCTCTGTTTTGAGCCAGCTGCAGTTTTGCTATGTCTTACTTTGCTGCACTTCACCATATTGCCGGACATGTAGAGTGTGGAATCATCCACATACATAGTCATTCTAGCTTTGTCTAAGACCAGTGGCAAATCATTTGTACAAACAGATAAGTGTAACGGCCCAAGGCAACTGCCCTAAGGGACACCGCACTGTACATATCTGATGTTAGAGAAGCTTCCGTTGAAGAACACTCTCTGGGTTCTATTGGATAAATAACTCTCCAACCATGTGATGGCAGGTGATGTAAAGCCTGCCAGTAAATTTATGATCAATAACATCAAAGACTGCACTGAAATATAACAAAACAGCTCAACTATCATCTTATTATTAGTGATGCACCGATATTACATTTTGACCGATTCCGATATTTTCCTTGCTAAAAAAATTATACCRATAACCGATATTGAAAATGTTTGCGGCCTTTTAAGCATTCTAGTACAGTTACATAGTTAGACCACTGCATCCTTGTGTGTGTTAAGGCATTGCATCTCAGTGCAAGAGGTTAGAATCCAGGCTGTATCACATCCGGCCGTGATTGGGAGTCCCATAGGGCAGCGCACAATTGGCCCAGCTTCGTCCGGGCTGTCATTGTAAATTAGAATTTGTACTTAACTGACTTGCCTAGTTAAATAAAGGTTACACACACCACACTGACCAAAAAGTTATTTTGTTGGCATTTACCTATGTCCCCATTACCAGTAAAACATAATGAAATCCTATTTCTTTCACTTACTTGCTGTGCAGTTTATTTGTTCAGTCGTTTCATTCTCAACCAGGATTTCTATGGAACGCCGTTTGGGTCTTTGCAAATAACACAACATAATCTGTTTCAGTTGCTGTAGTTAACTAGCTAACTATATAGCTAGGTGTCATCTAAAATAACCAGAATTTATAAGACAGTTCTTATTTGATTAATGGTGGTCAGACCCATCTATGTGAAGCTAGCCACAATAAGGATGAACCACAATAGTGAACTTGCTGTTAGCCTTCAAAATAGTCTGGCATAATTATATTTCTATTCATTTGCATCACTGTCAATAACATACTTTTAATTTGAAGGCAACCCGCAAATTCCACTATTGTGCCTAATCCTTATTGTGTCTAGCTTCGCAACACACAACCCGACCCGTTCGAGCCTCACTAAATCAAATCAAAGTTTATTTGTCACGCGCGCTGAATACAACAGGTGTAGACCTTACAGTGAAATGCTTACTTACAGGCTCTAACCAATAGTGCAAAATGATGAAGCTAGCTGGCTACTTATAACGTTATCTTTGGACCACAGGGTTAAGTAGCTGGCTAGCTATTTATTATAGTGAACTGAAGTTAAATAGGTGAACAAGTGGCAACCTAGCTAATCCTTACTCACAAGGATTCCTAAATCATTGCTAAGAATAATGAAAATGACTGCAGTTTCTACTGGTCATTGTTTTCAGGCTGGTTGTATTGGTGCTAGCTAGGTACCAAGCTAAAGCTAGCTACCCCGGCAGTTGCGGTCGACAAACGATGCTTTATTACCAACGCGGTATTGTAAACACATCGTTCGTGGCAGGTGTTTGCAGACTTTTTTTGTACAGCTTTGACAGTGCTACTGTATCTTTTTTGACACGTGTAACGGATGTGAAATGGCTAGCTAGTTAGCGGGTACGCGCTAATAGCGTTTCAATCAGTTACGTCACTTGCTCCGAAACCTAGAAGTAGTGTTGCCCCTTGCTCTGCAAGGGCCGCGGCTTTTGTGGAGCGATGGGTAACGACGCTTCGTGGGTGACTGTTGTTGATGTGTGCAGAGGGTCCCTGGTTYGYGCCCGTGTCGGGGCGAGGGACGGTTTAAAGTTATACTGTTACATTGATGCTGTTGACCCGGATCACTGGTTGCTGCGGAAAAGGAGGAGGTTGAAAGGGGGGTGAGTCTGTTTCATCCTTGGGATTAATTTCCAAACGCCTGAAGGTACCACGTTCATCTGTACAAACAATAGTACGCAAGTATAAACACCATGGGACCACGCAGCCGTCATACCGCTCAGGAAGGAGACGCGTTCTGTCTCCCAGAGATGAACGTAATTTGGTGCGAAAAGTGCAAATCAATCGCAGAACAACAGCAAAGGACCATGTGAAGATGCTGGAGGAAACAGGCACAAAAGTATCTATCCACAGTAAAACGAGTCCTATATCGACATAACCTGAAAGGCCGCTCAGCAAGGAAGAAGCCACTACTCCAAAACCACCATAAAAATGCCAGACTACGGTTTGCAACTGCACATGGGGACAAAGATTGTACTTTTTGGAGAAATGTCCTCTGGTCTGATGAAACAAAAATAGAACTGTTTGGCCATAATGACCATTGTTATGTTTGGAGGAAAAGGGGGATGCTTGCAAGCCGAAGAACACCATCCCAACTGTGAAGCACGGGGGTGGCAGCATTATGTTGTGGGGGTGCTTTGCTGCAGGAAGGACTGGTGCACTTCACAAAATAGATGGCATCATGAGGCTGGAAAATTATGTGGATATATTGAAGCAACACCTCAAGACATCAGTCGGGAAGTTAAAGCTTGGTCGCAAATGGGTCTTCCAAATGGAAAATGACCCCAAGCATACTTCCAAAGTTGTGCCAAAATGGCTTAAGGACAACAAAGTCAAGGTATTGGAGTGGCATCAATCCTATATAAAACTTGTGGGCAGAACTGAAAAAGCTTGTGTGAGCAAGGAGGCCTACGAACCTGACTCAGTTACACCTGCTCTGTCAGGAGGAATGGGCCAAAATCCACCCGACTTATTGTGGGAAGCTTGTGGAAGACTACCCAAAAGGTTTGACCCAAGTTAAACAATTTAAAGGCAATGCTACCAAATTCTAATTGCGTGTATGTAAACTTCTGACCCACTGGGAATGTGATGAAAGAAATTAAAGCTTTAATAAATCGTTCTCTCTACTATTATTCTGACATTTCACATTCTTAAAATAAAAAGTGGTGATCCTAACTGACCTAAGACAGGGAATTTTTACTAGGATTAAATGTCAGGAATTGTGAAAAACTGAGTTTAAATGTATTTGGCTAAGGTATATAAACTTCCGACTTCAACTGTACTTTTGTGTATATATACTGTATATCATCATTACACTTGTAAGAACTTAAGCATTATGAAACTTCTATTCAAGCAAATAAACCCAGCATAGCAAATGAACCAATGTTTTACGTTTACCAAATTCAAGACACTCACGAAACAACAAAATAAACACCACATGCTGGTTGAAAGATTTCCTGCCGAGTTGGGCCTCCCTCTTCCTCTTTCTTTCTGGTAACATTTAAAGGATGATCAAAGGAAATTGGATGCACCTGAGCTCAATTTGGAGTGTCATAGCAAAGGGTTGTGAATACTTACACTACCGGTTTTAGAACACCTACTCATTCAAGGGTTTTTCTTTATTTTTTACTATTTTCTACATTGTAGAATAATAGTGAAGACATCAAAACAATGAAATAACACACATGGAATCATGTAGTAACCAAAAAAAAGTGTTCAACAAATCTAAATATATTTGAGATTCTTCAAATAGCCACCCTTTGCCTTGATGACAGCTTTGCACACTTTTGACATTCTGTCATCAAGCTTCATGAGGTGAAGTAGTCACCTGGAATGCATTTCAATTAACAGGTGTGTCTTGTTTAAAAGTTCATTTGTGGAATTTCTTTCCTTAATGCTTTTGAGCCAGTCAGTTTTGTTGTGACACGGTAGGGCCCTATTTGGTAAAAGCACAAGTCCATATTATGACAAGAACAGCTCAAATAAGCAAAGAGAAACGACAGTCCATCATTACTTTAAGACACGAAGGTCAGTCACTACGAGACCATTTCAAGAACTTTGAAAGTTTCTTTAAGTGCAGTCGCAAAAACAATCAAGAGCTATGATGAAACTGGCTCTCATGAGGACCGCCACATGAATGGAAAACCCGGAGTTTTCATTCATTAGAGTTATCTGCACCTCAGTTTGCAGCCAAATAAATGCTTCACAGAGTTCAAGTAACAGACACATCAACATCAACTGTTCAGAGGAGACTGTGTGAATCAGGCCTTAATGGTCGGATTGCTGCAAAGAAACCACTACTAAAGGACACCAATACGAAGAAGAGACTTGCTTGGGCCAAGAAACACGAGCAATGGACACTAGACCGGTGGAATTTGTCATTTGGGCTGGAATCCAAATCACTGTCTTTGTGGGACACGGTGTGGGTGAACGGATCTCCGCATGTATATTTCCCACCGTAAAGCACAATGACCCAACACACCTCCAGGCTATTTGACCAAGAAGAAGAGTGATGGAATGCTGCATCAGATAACCTGGCCTCCATAATACCCTGACATCAACCAAATTGAGGTGGTTTGGGATGAGTCGGACCGCGAAGTGAAGAAAAAGCAGCCAACAAGTACTCAGCATATGCGGGAACTCCTTCAAGACCGTTAGAAAAGCATTCCAGGTAAAGCTGGTTGAGAGAATTCCAAGAGTGTGCAAAGCTGTCAAGGCAAAAGGTGGCTATTTGAAGAATCTCAAATATAAAATGTTGATTTAACACTTTTTTGGTTACTACATGATTCCATACGTGTTATTTCCTAGTTTTGATGTCTTCACTATTATTCTACAATGTAGGAAAAAAATGTAAACAAAGAAAAACCCTTGGATGAGTAGGTGTTCTAAAACTTTTGATAGTGTATGTATATGAGATATATCATCAGTAAATTAGCTAAAATTCTGAACATGTTTTCACTTCGTCAATATGCGGTTTTGTGTGTAGACGGGTGAGAATCTAAAATGAATTTAACGTGGAATAAGTCAAGGGGTATGAATACTTTCTGAAGGCACTCTAATATGGTCAAATTAATAAATACCTTGTTTATCAGGTCTGTGGGATGTTAGGCTGAAGCTACTGGCCCTGAAGCTTGGCTCTCTCATTCTTCCCAGGCTTTAGGGAGGGAGGGTGGACAATGAGCTTGTGTCCCCACGCTCTCTGGTAGCTTTCATAGCTAGGATGAGTTATTTCCACCTCTGGCGCACAGCTTTAGAGAAGTCCTCATTGAGGAAGATGTTGGTTCCTCTCAATTTCTTAGCTCTCTCCAGAACAGCCGTCTTGTTCTTGAACCTTAGGAACTTGACGACTACCAGCCTGGGTCTGTCACCTGGGCTGGTTACAGGTGTTCCAGACCTGTGGGTGTGGCTCCACCTCAATCTTCCTATGATCCATCTGCAGCTTTTTGTGATAATTCTTCTCACATTCTCCTCAGAATCCATCCATGTCTTATGATTCACACACAGTGCTGTTGTCATCTCGAGAGGACTTTGTTTTTTTCCATCTTGCAGCAAGTCTCTGTCAGGACACCCACCTCTCCCTGGGAGAACTGCAAACTGTTCTGAAGGTCCTGGACCTCTGGTCAGATCGTCCATTCTTTTGTTAGTTGAGTTCACCAGTATTTGGAAAAAGTTCCAATTGCTTGTAGATATATTTTTGTTGATTTTGAAAGGTCTCGCACCTGTGATCGCGAAATACTGTCCACTCCATTACTCCAACCTTTAACTTTGGGTGGCATGATGGTAGCAATATAGGCTAATTCCGGTACTCCACGCAATTCCAGCCAGCACCACTGAAAAGGCCGATGGAAACAGCACCTTTACATGATTCTTCCCCTCCATCCTCTTTGATCCCACTAGTGCTGTGGTGCCCTGTAGGGTCATGCTGATGGACCAGGACACTCAGTGGCTGTACCACCTCCTGGCCGAGGTCCAGTTGGAGAGGTTCTACCTGCGTGTCCGGGACGGCCTCAACATCACCCGCATAGAGCACTTCAACTATGTCAAGGAGTCTGACCTCGAGCAGATCGGCATCAGCAAACCAGGTCAGTGCTCGACGCAGTTGCCTCCAAATTATTCGTATCAGAGTTTTGCTGTTTTGACCAGATGGTATACAGTTACTGATTTAAAGTGACTTTTCGTAGCAATTTAGGCAGCAGGTTAGGATAATTAACGCAGCAGGTTAGGGGAATTGGGTTAAGGTTAGAAAAAAGGTTAGTATTAGCTAAAATACAAAAATTCTAAGTGACACGAACTTGATTATTTTTTACCATAGCGGTATACCATCTAGCCACAAGCAAACTATCCTCCATGTTGGCACTACCAGTAGATTAGTGGGTTACGGTAGAAGTGAGTTGTAAGTACTGTTGATCTATTTTGTTTTATGATCTATGGTTATTTGTTGACATGTAGGACAGAGAAGATTATGGGACGCTGTGAAACGGTACAAGATCACCATGAGACCAAAGTCATGGATCACCAAGGTAAGACATGTACACCACCTTCCACAATGTATTTCTTTGAAGATTGTTAATTGTAAAACATTTTTTTATTTTTTTTATTTGACTATTTATATTTTTTTCTCCCAGGTCTTCAGTGGCCGTGGTCCGGAGGGCGGTGACCAATGGGGCAGTATGGGGCAGGGCCAGGAGACAGGAGGGCGGGCACTCACCTGTCTGATCCAGGACAGTGAACTATCTCTAGGGGAGAAGCTGGGCATGGGCTCCTTCGGTGTGGTGAAGAGGGGAGAGTGGCAGACCCCCACTGGGAGAGTGGTGAGTGTGTCTAGTGGGACACTATTTCCCTCTAGTGGGACACTAAGTCCAATGTTATGAATGTAGATATGCAGCAGTACTAGTGAAAAGCCAGAGCTAGGTTGCCTGTTTGGAAGTCACACAGGGCAAGATATCTTAAAGATCAATAGAAATTGCCTTACAGTATATTCCCGATCAATAGAAATTGCATTATAATCTATCCCAAATGTTATTAATCAGTACACCTAACTCATCCATCCTTCTCCTTTCTGTTGCCGTGACAGCTGCCAGTGGCGGTGAAGACTCTGAGGAGTAGCCTGTCCAGACAGACGGACACGCTGACAGACTTCCTCCAGGAGGTGACCACCATGCAGTCTCTAGACCACCCCAACATCATCCGCCTCTACGGAGTGGTGCTCACACAGCCCCTTAAGATGGTGAGACTGCCATATTCTTTCCATCCTCTGAAAGATGGCGTATAAAACATATTTAGTATTCCTCATATTTCTACATTGAAATCCTGTCTCCTTTAATTCCTGGGCACAATAGGCTAATATTCTAATCGGAAGATTGATTATTCAAATACAGCCATTCAAATGCAAAGAAACTTTCAGTGGTCATTCAGATGTTGTTTATCACAGAATTCACTTAGGGAATTTGAGGGGGGAAAGTCAAATCCTCAGAGCAAAGAAGTCCCTTTAAAACCGTATTATCTTTCCCCCAGGTGACAGAGGTGGCATGTCTGGGATCCCTCTATGACATGCTGCGCTCTCGTCAGTACGAGTACCCCCTAGCACGCCTCTGGCTCTTCGCCACCCAGGTAGCAGCAGGCATGGAGTACCTGGAGGGTCGCAGGTGAGACACAAAACAGTCCCACTCTACAGACTACAACCACGGATAGAACAATGAGACCGATATTTCACTCGATGTATAAATGTGAAGCATCCGCTTGGTGTTTCCACTCACTACCACATATGGCAGTGGGAGAAGATGGAACGAGATAGATTTTGGCCGACATTCTGCTAATACATTTGATCTCAATACCGTTTTCTGTTCCCAAAACTAGAATCGGTTACAAACAGTGTGGACTAAGTTTTGTAGACTTTACCCTTYGCCAAAGTTGTACAAAATAGYGTTGTTTAGAAGGAGCGCAAAGGCAAATTGAGTTATTGCACACGCACACTTCAGAGTAGGCATTCCCTAATGGAAGTATGCAAATGTCTGCTAGAATTCTGCAATAGGATCTCGCTAGCTTGCGCTTGGCTCTGCCCAACTCCTTGCTTGTTCTGCCCGCTATGACTCGTTTGTTCCCATTTGAAACGACGGGCCGTGGTCTATCTTGGGTTAGTTATAAAAATCTTTGCTACAAACACATATGCCAGTTTAACCACTAACTTTACTGTAACCCTCACCGTAACCCTAAATGTAAACAATTCTTCTGACCAACGTAATACATTTCCTGAAAGCCAATCAAATTTGACCAGAGGCGGATGAAGACACTTCTAACCAATGAAAACCCAGTATCATTTGTGGTTTTGGCTGGTAAAGCGTGCCTGTGTTCTATCTCCTCCAGGTTCATTCACAGGGATCTGGCTGCCCGGAACGTTCTGCTGGCATCCAGGGAGATGGTGAAGATCGGGGACTTTGGGCTGATGAGGGGCCTGAGTCAGGAGAAGGACCACTACATGATGACAGCCCACAGACGCATCCCCTTTGCCTGGTGAGCTGAGGAGGAAACATCAAGGAGTGTGTGGGGGGAAATGTTATTTTCAAGTCATTGATTGATTAGCAGTGTAACCTAATGGAAGCCGATGTGGAGATATCACTACTGTGGGATTTTCTTTGCTGAATGATTGTCAGTTTGTAGTAATTCCATTTCTCTCTTGCACCCTCCAGGTGTGCCCCAGAGAGTCTGCGTGTGGGCTCCTTCACCCATTCCTCTGACATGTGGATGTTTGGGGTCCTCCTCTGGGAGATGTTCACCTATTGTGAGGAGCCTTGGCTGGGGTTATCTGGCAGACAGGTATGTGTAGAAAAAGTTTTGAAATTTAGTATGGAGACAGTTTTGTACACCTTTTAAGGTAAACCATGACTCACAACGACTCAAGGCTCCAAGCATCTGTACGACTTCTGAAATATTTGAGCCCTTTGTACCAAAAAACAAATTCTGTATTGTGTGTGTGACCACAAAAATTGCAATGTAGAGATATTGAATATGTCTTTGTCATTAAACGTTCCTCTCTTCTTTTCTCTCCTCAGATCCTGTGGAGGGTGGAGCGGGAGGGAGAGCGTATGGAGAGACCCCCTGACTGTCCTCAGGAACTCTACTCTGTGATGAGGAAGTGTTGGGCCTGCACCCCATCCGACCGACCCACCTTCTCCCAGCTCACAACTCTGGTGGCAGAGGTAAGACTACACATTTCTATGTACATTTGTTATGCACTGTATACAGTTACATTATACTCACCAAAACGTGCACCCGGGGGGCCCCAGGACTGAGTTTGGTGAACTCTGCTCTAATTCAGTTGTTCCTAAACATGTTTACTTTTTAAGCATGTCGGCAGTGACAAAAATACAGGCCATTTTCACTTTGAGACGTGCTTAAATAGTTTTCCCCTTCCTCCCTCTATCCAGGCTCAGCCTATAGAGGTGCGTGCTGTGAGGGACTTTGCGGAACCTAGGAAACTCACTCTGCTATCCAACGACCTAGTGACCGTCATAGACCATGGGTGAGTGAGGGATAGGAAGAAAGAGAACATTTATGAACACAAAGAAAGATGGGTTAATTTGTTAAACCTGCTCCTTCAAAGAGCTCCACTCATGAACCGCATTCCAACCCTGATTTGATGGTTAACCCTAATCCTCACATTCTTGCCCCCTTGTGGTAATTCTTGAGAGGGGGGTATTATCAAATTCTTTATCACAAAAGTCTTCAAATTACTCCACGCTCTCTCTGCTTTTCTTAACATGGCTAACACTACATTATGCAGAGTTTTATGTAAAAGTGTCAAGAGGGTTGTTAAGGATTTATAAGCAGTTTATATTTTTAGTTAAGTCTATAAGTCAGTATAAACAGTTATAACTCACTGGTTGAAATTGTACAATGGTCACTGGTTTCTTCATGTGATTCTTCCCCTGTAGTCTGGAGCTGTGTGAGTGGAAGGGTCAGAACCAGAGGACCCTGACGGTGGGCTGGTTCCCCCCGAGCCTGGCTGCCCCCAGCAGCACTCCTGCTCCTCCCGCTGCCCCTGCCTCCAGCCTCATCTCTACCCCTCTGAAGGGCAGTCTGCAGCACACAGGGCATGGAGACACCCACCCCAACCATAGCTGGGGCACCCCGGAGCGCCTCGATGAGTCAGTCAAGTTTTAACTAGGTTTCGATAAGGCTTGGATAACGTTTTGCTGCTGGGGCTTAATCATGCKGTATGCTAACCTTGGTTCCTGCATTCAACAGCGCTGTTTTCTTGCAATGTTTGACGATGACGAGTTGGTTAAGGCAGAAACTGCCTGCACGAGCGTCTTAGCTTGTGTATTAACCACCTTCCACTTAGTTTTCAGCACTTTCCTTTTGTAAACATTCCACCATGAGGTAATGTAACAACCTACTCAACCCATGGCTATATGATAAATGTAGTATGACTTTGAACCTTTGAGTATACATCCCATGACCAATGTTCCCTTTAAATGTTTTCATCACTGAAGAAATTTCAGGTCTGCTGAGCGCAAACTGTAGGCCTATAGAGACCTTGGGAAAAAAACATGCAGGGCTTGACATTAACCTGTTTATCCACTTGTCCTTCAGACAGAGAGGTGACTGAAAATGTTGTTTGATGCAAGAATCCACTTTAAAAATGCATCATTATTCCCATACAATTATGATMGAGAATCAGACAAATTATGCTACCCTCTGCCTATTGGCTAYTTATTCAAGCCCGTCTCAAAATACAACACTGCCCCTTTAAGACAAAAACAGCTCTTTACTTGACTCGCTTTTCAAGGTTTTGTGCTCTTGTAGGAAGCAATCACTCCCCTATTGCTGACTACACATCATCATCTATAACTGGGCTAATAACTCACTAACTAGCAAAGGATATTAACAAAATGTACACGTGGCTTCATGCAGCTCACGCTTTGATCTCAAAACAAGCGCATCTACTCACAACTGCTCATGCTGTAAACACAGTCCAGTTCAAAGTGAATGGCACAGATCCATATATGGCAATTGTCTATTTGCATATAGGCCTACTGCAGCTCTGATTCGTTATGGCGCGCCGGTCTGTAGAGTGCGGGCCTGAGTCGTGCATGTCAATGCAATAGAATCCTACTGCCTACAACAACATCTCTTGCATAGTTAGTTTTGCATACTAAGTCTTGCATAGTTTGTTTTGGTATGTTGCATTGAAAGTGGCTAATATTGCAATGATTCCGTCACAATTGCCACAGTAAAGGGAAATGTTGATAGTGTTAACTAACGGGGAAAACTCTAGGAAGTTGAATCTCGTGCTTCTCTGTGCGCGCTGATATTTCTTCTACACCGCCCCGGGGGAGCTGCAGCCCGCACTCAGCTTAGAGGCTGTGACCAGTGTGTGTTTGGAGAGTGTGTTTACCTGTGTTTTGTTATCTGACCTTTTTCAGGAGCGTAAACTGGAGGGGCGGCCCAGCAAACAGAGATCGCGAGGAAGAGGGCTCCAATTTACAGAAAATGTCAGGTAACGACGTCAAGCAGATGTCTTTGATCAACATATGGCTGATACGAACATGTTATCCATGTTCTACTAGCATTGAGAGCAACAGGTCGGAAGTTCGATACCAACTAGGGATTACCACCCCCCAACATTCTGTATACTGTACGTATTTTGTACACAATAAATATGTTTAATATAACTATCCCTCTGTCCCCAGGTATGACCAGGAGTCTGGAGTCTGTCCTGAGCGATCCCCAGAGCTGGACTCAGACGGTAGTAGGGGTCAGGGTGGACCCCCGTCGTGGACCCGTCCCCGCCATGGGGGCCCACAACGTGGTGATGCAGCCGGACATCCGTAGGCTCAGCGAGGCCATCATCAACCCCCCGGCTCGCCCGCCCCCACCCAACCACAAAAACTTCAAGATCCCCCAGGTGGTGATCCGAGATCAGAGGCCTACTGCAAATCCAGCCCCAGGCACCTCATGGCCTCCACAGCCTCCAACACATCCACAGCAGCAGATGCTACAGCCAGCCCAGCCTCAGCCCCAACCACTGCAGACCATGGGAGGAAGCAATCTGGGCAAGATGGCCCACATGGCACGGTCAACACCAACACTGGATAACTATGGGGACAAGGAGAGGGATCAAGAAAAGGAGAGGGTGGTGAGGGAACGAGAGAGGGAGAGGTACCCGCCTCAAGTGCAACGCACCAGGGAAGCCGTCATAGCACAGGTATGGAATTTATTTTTTTATTTTACCTTTATTTAACTAGGCAAGTCAGTTAAGAACAAATTCTTATTTTCAATGACGGCCTAGGAACAGTGGGTTAACTGCCTGTTCAGGGGCAGAACGACAGATTTGTACCTTGTCAGCTCGGGGATTTGAACTTGCAACCTTTCGGTTACTAGTCCAACGCTCTAACCACTATGGATGTAGGGTCTTTAGTTCTTGAGGTGTTAGACAGTTCAGGCTCTTTAATTGGTCTAACTTACTAAGGTATTCTGATTGGTCAGGTCATGGAGGCGGTGCATGGAGTAACCAATGAGGAGGTTCGTAACGCACTTCGCCGCAATGAGTGGAACCCTGTAAGGGCCCAGCAACAACTCAAGGTAAGACAGAATTTCTCTTATAATTCTTATGTAATAATTCTGAAAAAATGCATATTTTATTTACATTATACTTAAAATGTGTTCTCCATTGACCAACGTAGTTAACTAAGAATACTAAAATTAAGTATTTGGATCAGTGTTTATGTAATTAATACTAAATATGATGCCCCAACCTCACTTATCTCTCTCTCTCCTTCTCTCAGATGGAGCAGCTGTACTCTCTGAGCCTGTGTTCTCGTGACGACTGCGTCATGATCCTGTCCCGCTACCAGTGGAATCTACAGCAGGCCAGTCGCTACCTGATCAGAACGGTACGGGAGGACAGGACTGGAGGAGGAGAGAGGAAGAGGAAGGATGGAGAGAGAGGGACACCCCCTGCTGCCATGGAGAGACGAGGAGGAGTATGAGAGGTGGAGGGATACTGGAAACAACAGACAATAAAGCTTTACAACATTTAAGAGGAACTGACAAGGAATTTTAGGAATTAAATAGATGGGAGGAGGATAATACAGGAATTGAATATATATGGAGTGAACCATAAAGACGTTACAGTCCTTAAATACTATTTTATCCTTTTTTACAGTTCTGTTAAACATATTTTTTTGTGATGAACTGCCACATCCTCTCTGTTCTCAAAAAAAGTTGTATCATGATGAGTTTGTATATATTGTATTAGCATTGATTATGTTTGTTGAATAAATTGTTGATACAAAATGTGCATGAGCTAGTGGTGTACCTCTGGTTGAGGGTTGTGAGCTTCTCATTATGCTATCTATAAAAATACAGCAGGAGCTGGTTACATGGGGCTGGAGAATCCAGCACTACTATGGAGGGAGATGGCCTTATGTTAACCTGTACTTCAGCATGCTTCCAGCAAGGGGGGAGTAATGAGAACATCTCCCTTATGTTGTGAACCTGCCTTACTCCTTTCAGGCCCCCCTGGCACTTTGCCACTACTATTTTGTGTTTGAGGTTTGAACCGTCAACCTGGTGACCAGGATCTCTTTAAAATAAAGCACGAATCTGTGTAATTGAGATTGACAATCACAATAAACGAATTGATCATGCTTTGAAACCACAAGACAATTTCCCATTGAGCCGGAATATGCAGCATGTAACCGGAACGCAGGAACATAAATAAAATACCCTTTTTTTAAAGCCTATAACCTATTGGATTGAATCTCGGCCTAAAATATAGACCACTGGACATGTATGAACCATTGTATTTAATATTTGAACTTGGGGTGTCATGTTCACAAAGATGAATGCCTACACAAAGTGTTTGAACCCAGGTCTGTTTGGGATCGGGGCATCTGTCTCTCGCGTATTCCCAGTGTTATTTATTTGTTCATGGGGTGAGTATGAAGTTGACTCTATGCCAGGGTTGGGCAACCCTGGTCCTGGAGTGCTGCAGCAGTTCATCTTTTTGTTTTAACTGACATGGAAGACCAGGTGTGTTGAATTTAGGCAATCACTGAACTGATCAATTAGCTGCTTTATGTACTATTTGGGGAAGGTGTTTTGTATTGGGTCAAACAATTATTCTTTGTGGTAAATAGAGCCGTTTTGGATCTTTCGTTCAGTGTGACCTGTAGTTTTACACTAGCGCCGAGATTCAATATGTCAAGTTCTAGGCATTGCAGCTTTTGTGGTGGATTGAGATGCAGCCCATGCAAAAAAAAAAAAACATCTTTAGCTTTAAAGGCAATTGCCGACTGAGCCAACATATGCCGTGTTTACCGGTAATAGGATTTGCCTTTCAAAACCGCAATGTCTATAACCTGCGATTGGATTGAATCCCGGCCTAGGTTTTGTGAGTGCCAGAGAGCTAGGCCACTGAGGGTGGGGTGGAGAGCAGTGTTTATGAAGCCCTGTTAAATAAATGACATGTGTTACTAATTGGAAAAATGTATCCTGCCTTACAGGCTTTTCTTCTCTCTTTTACCAGTCTCCACCCAACATTTTTTAAAGTCATGGGCCCAATTCCATTATTTCCCCTAGTCTCCTTCCCTAGCTCCTACCCTTTCCTTAAAAAAAAAGGTTGTGGGTTTAAACATTGCCGTTGCTTTATTCTACGTTGCTATCTGTAATTATTATTTATGTTTTTGCACAAATTTACATCTAAGGTGTTTGGTGCAGTATTTCAGAAGTAAAACATGCAACGTGTTGTCTTAAAGTCAGAGCTGCTGGGCAGGTCTGTCTCACTGTCTATGCTATTGGATAGAGAGCAATCACTGCAGCTGTTCACCCCGTGTTAGTGGGAAAATGGACATCATCAAATCAAATTCCAACCCATTTACCTGTTGTGATGCACGGATGTTCCAAACTCAGTTTTAGACGAGACTGACTTTATGACCAAAATATTCCTATTTACACTTTGTAGTCAATTTTGGCACTAGAATAACTGATTCATATGGATGCTGTTTTCAAAGGTATTCCTTGCTTCTTAAAGGTAGTCACTCTTTAAAGTAGTCCATTTAGTTCTATGTGTCAATTTTAAAGCTACAAACAGATGTGCAACTTGTATGAAGAAGGCACTGGCTGGCTCATGGCTTGGATCCCTGCCTTTCAACCAAGAAGTTTTGGGTTCAAACCTCACCTTTTGCTTTAGTCAATGTTTCTGCAACTGTTGATGTCTCACACATGAAAATAAGTACAATTTATGTGGAGGCAGTAGCTCTGAGGTTTGGTCCCTCCCTTGTAACCCAAAGGTTCTTGGTTCAATCTCAACTGTTGATGTCAAACATAGAAATGTCAAATCAAAAAATGTTAAGGAGTCTGTAGCTCCCTGCCTTCCATCCAAGAGGTTATGGGTTTGATCCTTGTCCTTCATAGACTACTGCAATTGTCAAATTTACAAGAAAAGTGTAAGAAGTGTGAAGGAGTCTGTTGCTCTTGTGTAAGGATCTTGACCCATAAGCACAGGGTTGTAGGTTTGAACATGGTTATGTGGACAACATGGACTCCTGGTCAGTGAGCCATGGCTACAAAGATGGCTGAAGGGTGCAACAAGTAAGGGGGTTAAATCCTGAGGTTCCCCCATGCAATTCCAAAACAGTAATGAGCAGTGGTTATAGGGGAAAATTCCCAGAAAAAGGTGGATTCTTAAATACAGGTATGCTTGATTCAAAAATGGAAGTAGCCACCTTTTTCAGGAAATTTCCCCCATAACTGCTGCTGTCCAAGTATGAACCCCCATTAGTCTTCCAACCACCACAAAGTCAACACAACCATACTCAAGTGCCGAGCCTGGGATCTAACCCACATGATTGCCTGGGATCTAACCCACATCATGATTCAGAGGCAAGCTCCTTACACCTGTGCCACTTATTCCTTCACACATTTCTTCCTGGTCAGAAGCAGAACCCACAACTTCATTGATGAAAGGTCAAACACCAGAGCCAGGCTTTTATTAACAAGTTGACAAATACTGTCTAAGCGCTGTCAGCAATGCTGAGATGGCATTCAAGGTTTAATGCTGTAGATGTCAACTCTGGAAACTACCTCTAAATGTCAAGCGAGCTACTACTCGGTTCAGATTGAATCCCACCCCAACTTTGAAATTAGCTGAGGTTGTACATTAACGGAGGTTGGACAAATATTGCATGTCCTTTCCTCCTGTTCTCAACAAAAAAAAACACGAGAAGCAGAGGTTTCAGGAGAGCAAAATATTTCCTGCTGATGGTCCCAGAAGGCGAGGACAGGACAAAAAAAACAAGGAAAGGCTGAGGTGTAGGTTTAATTAGTTGCAGTATACTGTAAATCCTCCGGGTGGATTGCTTGCATAAAAGTAACCAATCTCCCAATCACATTAGTTTCTGCCTCAGAACAAGATCGATTAAGAAAACCAATCTGCCATTTATTTTGACAAACAATGGAGTGAGGGGTTTTTGTATGTAAAAAAAAAAACTCACTCCATAAGATTTGGAAAAGGTTCCCAGGAAAATCTTCAGAAACAAAAATGGTACAAAAACATCTCCACTTGCCCCAAAGCATTTAAATGTTTGACATATTTGCCTAATGCACAYACCAAGCACTATCCACAAACAATGCAGCCTCTAGACATCTGGTTTGCCTCCCAAAATGTTCAAATGTTCACCTCAACACGTCTGTACGTGAAAGAACGCCAGTTTGGCATAGAAGAACTACATCACTTCATATTTCACTACCCTATCCACTTGAAAARAATACAAAATAATAGCTAGCAAGATGGAGATCAGAGGTTATTTTTAATGATTGCATTTTACAAGTGGCTAGTTTGCATCAGTCACTGCTGTTGCCTATGGTCAGGTTCTCAAGACTACAAACACTGCGTAAAGAGTCAACACCGTACCCCATGAAAACGTAGAAAATGCACTAGAAACACATCCATTGGCTATTTCCTTGATAGGGGTCATGCTTACACACAAACAGAACATTAAGCTATCGCATACAGAGTACAGTAATGGCAATAATACAATCTCACCTTGTATAAAGTGTAGCCTATATTAAATTGAAACACATCAATATGACACTATTTCAATGCTTCATGATAGTGGCTTTGGAGAAGTCATTGACAGATACTTGTGTGTCCAAAATGGCTCCCTACTCCCCATTTAGCCCAAAGTAGTACATTACAATAGGGAAACAATTGACATTTTGACAGTGAAGATAGTTGGGATGTAAAAAGGCACTTTTGTGAACCACAACCCCACCCCGTTGAGGGACACGTTATCCATTTAGACCATAGAGACTGATAGAGGACTCTTCTTTGTATCTGGCATCTGTGAGCGCATGGGCATCTCCATTAAAGAGCTACTGAACACGTCGATTAGCACGTTTTTTTTCTGTTGTTCATTAGAAAAATGTGATTTCAGTCTTGGAGGTGTGTTTCCTGACCAAGTTGGTGTTTGGTTAATGTTTGTCCCCCCATGAGACACTGCAGAAGTCCATATAACTTCCTCAAAATCCCCAGAATGGATCTAAGATTCAACTCAAGAAATCTGTAATTAATTTTGACGTTTTTGCAGAGGATGTTTTATATCTAAGGTGTTTGGTGCAGTATTTCGCAAGTAAAATATGCGACGTGTCGTCTCACTTAAAGTCGGAGCTGCTGGACAGGTCTGTCTCACTGTCTATGCTATTGGATAGAGAACAATCAATGAAGCTGTTCACCCCATGTTAGTGGGCAAATGGACATCATCAAATCCCAACATTAATTTACCCGTTGTTCCAAACTCAGTTTTAGACAAGACTGACTTTATAACCAAAATTATCCTATTTACACTTTGTAGTCAATTTTGGCACTAGAATAACTTACTCATATGGATGCGGTTTTCAAAGGTATTCCTTGCTTCTTAAAGGCAGTCACTATTCAAATCAGTCAAAATGTCTACTCCTATGCATTGGTAAACAAACTGAAAGGGTACTGCAACCTCAAATGTGTTTAAACAGGGGTAAAGCAAATATTTGCAATTTACTGTCACCTGCAGCTGTGGAATGTTTGCTCACGAGTATAATTAACTGGCTGATCCCTCCTGATGACCCAGATGGAATTGTGTGATCCTTCCTTAACTCATAGGAAGTCCCACTCAGTTAACTACTTCAACTGGTGAAAGTCAATGGCACTGCCCATGCTAAAACAGACTTTTGGGCACAAGCGTCCTCTATCCATCTCTATGGTAATTTGAGACACGCCAATAAGTGATAAAGGTTAAAGACTTAACGCTTTGTTCCAAGGACGACTGCTCTTCGCAACATTTGCGCCACAGTTCCACTGAACTGTTAATTTACTCCTCCCAATCACATGGTAACATTCCAATGTCCATACTAGCATACTACTTAGAATGAATTAATGTATTGGCCATGCATTCTAAGTAGTATGCAAGTGGACATTGACACAGACATTCAAATCTGTTAAACAGCCATTAAGGATCTATGGCGGGTGAGTACAGTTTACTTACCAACACAATTAGTATGGCATCCTTTCACTAATATAGTAGCATGGTTACACAGGAAAGTAAAGTGTTTCCCTGACTCTTATTTTCCAGCCTCTAACAGCCTAACTGCCTGACCTCAATGTTCAGTAATGTTCTCTCCCACCCACATCTCTTTTTCCGGTTTCCCCCTCTCACCACGCCCTCTTCCTTTCAGTTTCTACTGGAACAGATTTCATCTCTAGAGACAAAAAAAAAGGAGTGAGTCTCCATAGCAACAGAACAGACCATGCACACCGCAAACAATGCACAAAGTCAGGGAGACAAGCCAAGAGAAAAGAGGCAGGGAAAGAGAAGCCTCGTTGTCCCTACTGCATGTGCTGTAGCAAACTCTGTGTGGCATGACAACATAGTTACACATACTGTATGAGACAAGGCTAGAGAAAGAGCACTTTAGAATACATAAACATATCTCGAACTATCTGATTTTCCTACACATTTAGCACAAGCATTCCTAGTCAAAATGAGCCTTTTCCCACTACTAATAGTGTCCCAGTCTCAAACGACTAGTTTTCACCATAGCGCATAAGTATACTTTGTATGGTTATGTGCATGATCGTCTTACAAAATATGATACGGGAGCTAATAACACCATAGCTTGTATAGTTACTATAGTATTGTACAAAATATGATACGGGAGCTAATAACACCATAGCTGGTATAGTTACTATAGTATTGTACATGCAAATTCTACAATCTCTTTAGAAGTACTAGACTAAATCATGAAATTACCTAGATCCCTACAGTAATACATTTGATGGCTGGTTCAAGTTTAGAAAGATGGATGTGGTATTAACATGTCATTCATAAACCAAATGTACATGTTGATGCTAAATATATCAATGCAAAACAGAAATCGCAAAATGTAGAGTCTTATATTTCTACTTAAACATGATGGTATTCAGGTGGTTGCCGTGGTTGTCACCAAAGAAATCTGGAATGTAGATTTAAGAATGCCGATTTAGGTTGATATAAAACTGGTACTTTGCCATCTATACTGTACTGAAACCCACACATACAGATAAAGAAACATTTTTAAAGAAGAAAAAAATACATAAAAAATAAAAATAAACTTCCTGATTCTTACATTTGGACGGATAGACAGAAACAGTCCCGAAAGGCAATTTTGGCGCAAAGGAAAGCTCATCGTCAGAAGGTCTCATGCTGTTTCACACAAAGAGTTCTGGGACTGGCATGGAATGGCAGCTTCCTCTAAGCTTTGGAATAAGGAAGGAGTTGCATCCGGAATCTGAAAAAAAAGTGGGTTCCGAACAGGAACTGAAAAACAGACTGCATTGAATCAAGCGCTCGGTCTTTCCCTCCTTTTTCCTTTGTTACGAGAAGACTGTGTTGCGCTGGTTCATGTCGCCAACCTTCTCGAAGAACATGAAATCCTATGAAGCGAAATAAAGGAAAGAAAATGTCAACAATTTTCCTCCAACAACTGCACATCTTATTAGCTCAGTGATAGGCCTTACTCATCAAGTTCTGTGATTAGAAAAATCTACATTTGGATCTAATATATCTTAATTTAAAACAGATGGACTCACAATGAGGAAGCAGGCGCCCATGAGCACGGCCTTCATCTTGACGTCCATGTCCAGGGGGAACTGGATGCCAAAGTTGTCTGTGTCGGTGAAGACCTCCTTTAGCAGGCCACTCCACTGCTTACTGATGCGGCCGATGGGCTTGCCTCCATCTTTCCCCGTCAGCTAAAGGATTAGATGGGTGTGTAGACTTTAATACAATACTAATTTTTCCACCTTGCCTGATAAGCAACATTCTTTTCTGGTCTACAAGAGATGTCAAGGTGGATTTATATTTGGTAGAGAAAAATAGTCAACCCGATGGAAGCTGAACTCCCAAGTGCCTCCATTGGATGACATGAAGTGGTTTAACCCCCGGGTTTATGACCCCTCACCTCAAAGTTGACATCCCCGCAGCAGTTGCAGGCGAAGCAGGGTCCCTCCAGCTTCATCACGGTCTCCTTGTTGGCACCCTTGATGGAGAACTTGGGCACACAGGGGTTCCAGTCCTGGGACACATAGCCTATGGTGGTGCCAGGCGGGGCTTGGACCTCGAGCTGAGGGACACACGCATCAAATTAGAAAGGTATTTGACCGTGCTTAAAAATAGACACTTTTTTTTTTATTAAAAAAGAAATACAAATCAGGCTTCGGTCCTTACATTGTGGCTTGAAATAGCAGGTGCTTTGGTTACTGCAAAGCTCACGTCGACATGAAATATGGCACTGATTTGAGAAGTGCATTGGTGTATTCTATTGGCTTAGCAACCATTGCAAAGACAAAGGTACCATGCTTCATATGGTAACAGTGGGGCTATGTCTCCATAGATGCTGAATAAATGTGTGAAATTGCAGTCAGAAGGGACGTTGACATCTCATGGGAATGTACTGTAGTTAGCGTGCCAGCAATGGGATTCAATAGAGAGCTTAAAAGATAAAGACAGTCAGAAAGTTTGGACTGACAAAGGACCATTCAGTGTCATTCATGAGTCTTTACAAAGTACAGGGACTGGGGAGATGTTAGAACAATCCAAAATGGCTTCCAGTCCAATAGTTTGCATGCTTTTATTACCACTTTTTAGCAAAATTGTATGTACAATGCTAATCTGAGGGTAAATAAACCAATTGCATTTTAGGTAACCTGTCCCTTTACTACTAACATATTAAGACTCAACATAATTATATTTTGTGTGTGTATGTATATATATTTTTCCTCTCTCATGGTTGGGGTTCTGTTTATATAGTCAAAGTAATGAAATACTTGTCAGTGTTCAGCATGCCATCATACCTCCTGCAGGCA
Organism: Salvelinus sp. IW2-2015; assembly: GCF_002910315.2. Classification (NCBI taxonomy): domain Eukaryota; kingdom Metazoa; phylum Chordata; class Actinopteri; order Salmoniformes; family Salmonidae; genus Salvelinus; species Salvelinus sp. IW2-2015. Next base: position 31,932,688 of record NC_036840.1, read on the forward strand.
GCAGGGGCACCAGCAAGAGGCACAGCGGAAGGGTCGTATGAGGCGGATGACCTCACGGTCCATGTTGTCCTTGATCTTCATGTCGAAGCTGCGCAGGGCGCCGCAGCAGTTGCGCGTGCAGCAGTCGTTCTTCTCTTTGGCCTTGTAGATCTTCTGACCCAGGCTGTTCTTGATCTCGTACTGGTTGTTGGTCTCAAAGCCGATGAATGCTGAGGAGAGGAAAACAGAGGGAGAAGAAAGAGGGGAGGGGGATGGTGAGAGAGTTGAGTTAAACTGTGGTCATTTTATCACCTTTCGTCCTGATCTCTCTATACTAAGATAAGACTAGCAAGCTCACCTTCCAGCAACTCCACTTTTTGGTGTATAAGGATCTGGTCAATCTGAAACATGGAAAACACAGAAGAGAGAGAGATAGATATGGAAAGAGAGTGAATGGAAGRAAACAAACACCAGCATTTACACTGACAACAGATGATGTTGGTGAAATCAGTGGATTTGAGAACCTGTTATGTCACTCCTCCCCAGCCTAACCTACCTGTGTTAGGTACTCCAGACCAGGTGGAACGCCGACTGGCACAACTCCTGCAGGGGCTGGGGAGATGGCTGCATGAGGCCCTGAGTTAGCCGCACCATATTCTGGCCCGGGCATGTGACCACCATAGCCTGGGCTAGGACCCATCTGAGGTGCACCATATTCAGGCATGGGCATAGGACCTGGGCCCTGGCCTACTGGTCCAGGCTGGTACATAACTGGGTGGCCTGGCTGGGGTTGTTGGTGGTTGTAGCCCATATGGAAGCCAACCGGTGGTGGAGCTTGGTTAGGGTCACCATACCCTCCCTGAGGAACAGGGTAAGGGGCCATGGAGTAACTTCCAGGACCTTGGTGAGGGGATGGGTAACCTATAGGAGGAAATACATAAATATATTCATATAAATAAAAAGCTAAACATGAATATAGAGTTACAGATGCAAGTATGTGGGGTGTGTGAACTGGTGGCTCATGAAGTGTATTGGAGATTCTACATAAAATAAATTACTCTTTTGCTTAACAAAAGTGGGCCGTATTGTTAGACACAAAATGGATTCCCAACACCACACCCCTGTTTCAATGGAAACTGCAAGGACCAAAAGTATTGTATCCAGCAAACTCAGTCGCCACATGATTATCCCAATAATCGTCACACACAGTTCACATCAACATAGTCAGCCTTTTATACGCCAAGCTCTGGTTTCAAATTCTTATCTCGAATACTATGAAATAACATTATACAAATCCTGGGGGGGGGGGTACCCAGGGGGCATTGCACTATGGTGCAACAGGAAAATTAGGGATTTGTTGCCAAGAATCAGCAGTAGGCCTGCTCTCCTCCTGCTCAGAATCTAATTCCAGTAAAAGCATCTCTACCACTGCTTACTATTCTCATCAGGCAGTGGCTGGACTGCTATACAGACAAGACATTCAGTATGGCTACAGGACAATAACACATTCAAATCTGTCTGACTGCAATGGTGGGAGGTAAACTGTAATCATAAATATAACCCATGCAAAAAATAGTGTGTTAAAAACACAGCATACTCAAAACAGTCCTGTCGGGGCAAGCTTTCAGCCACCATGTCGGTCAGATAAAAACCGGTTTCTGGCTTGTAAAGTTAAGAAAAACAGTTGCTTGTTAAGGTGTATAACTAGTGTACTAAAGTAGTTTGTTTATAATATATAGAAGACATGTTTGACAGTTACTAGAACACTTCCTGCCCATCAGTGGTTTCATAAATACACACCACGTCTGTGTTGACACCTCAGTGAACCAACATCCATGCGTCTATGGGTTGGTGCAAACTGCTGCCCACACAGACACAGGGGAAGTAGGTGTACTTGTTTTTATATTTCTCRCTCTCTCTATACACAACTTTTGTATTACCTCAAGGTTCATATACACTATACTGTCAATTAGATCATTAGGAGATATTAAAATATTGAAATCTGACTGTGCATGTTAAAAGCCGACTAACAGACAAGCGCATTTCCTTATTTACGATCAAACTCACCACACATAAGTTAACCTCAGTTCCCAGGCCAAAAAATGTCTGTCTGTTAGCAGGCCAGTACCCTGACTCAACAGTGGTTAAACAAGTTATTGAGGGATGGTCAGGGTAGAGACAAACAAAGGCTCCTAACATGAGTCCCTAATGTATTTTGCTAGTCATTTGCCTGGTAAATGTAAGAACGCAGCCAGTAATGGAGTGTCTTGTTTCCTGACTGCAACCTGGTAGGAGAAGCCCTCTTAAAAAGTAGTGCCTGTGACAAATATCTCCCTTTATAGGAAGACATAATTTGGGGGTTGTATGAATCAGTGCAGGTGTCATTTTACATTAGATTGGTCTTTTTTAACCAGCATCTGAAAAATAAAAGATGTGAGCAGAGCAACCTACTGAATAGTAGACCTATCACTACCTCCAAGGAAGGAAAACAGACCAAGTTAACTAGCTTTTAMCTGAGAAATTTCCCCCAGATTACAGACACACCTACAACAAGAATGGGAAGGTCCATAGCATAGATGTTAGCACGTTTTCCTTTTGTAAACAACTGAATGGAAAAACACAAAATGGGAATATGTTTTGGGCATGCAAAGAACATTTGTCATTACGTATTTAAAATGTATCAACATTTGAATTTATTAAAGACATGTGTGGGGGGGATTCATTTCAAACATCCTCTATTTGAACACTTTTGGGGAGGATAAGGTTTCAGTGGCGGGCCTCGAGGAATGTGGAGTAGGTGAAGTTATCCATTTATTCAGGAGACTCAACCAAACAAAAGTCACACTCACGAGTTAGAGGTGGCAAACAGAACCACATAACTTTTTGCATGTGTTCATATTGTTTATCATGCAAAGAAACAATTTATGAGGACATCGCAACAACCCAGTATAATATCTAAAGCAACAGAGACATAGAGAAGAAAACATTACCTGGGGCTGACATGACTTCGTTACTGGATGCAAAGGGGAAAGCAGGCAGACTTCCTCTGTTGTCCACTACCGGGATCGCTATGAGACAAAGAGAAAATTAGGGAGGGGGGGGGGTTGGTGCGTGTGCTAGGAAAAGCAGAGGGGGGGGGGGGGGTTGTGAAGGTAAGAAGAGGGGGAGGAGGGTGAATGACACTACACATGTCCACCAGTCTAGACAATCTATTCACAACAAGGCTGCTATTTAAAAAAAAAAAAAAGGGAACTTTCTCCTCTAATATTCTCAAAGATAAAATCCTAAACATGCATAAGTGAATTTGCCACTCAATGTTCTAAAAGCATGTGGATAGGCAACATGGTTGATAATACACAGTACACACACCAAGTCTTTCTTTGAGGCTTCAAGGTGTATAGGGGATATCAGCAGAGGCTGGTGGGAGGAGCAATAGTAGGACGGACTCATTGTAATGGCTGGAATGGTAGCAAAACATGGAAACCACATTTGACTATGTTCCATTTATTCCATTCCAGCCATTGGAATGAGCCTGTCCTCCTATTGCTCCTCCCACCAGAGGATAGGTGTGATGAGTCAGAGGTCAACCATTTTCTACTGTGCATCTACGATTGGGTTCAAGTCTGGGCCACTCAAGGACCTCAGAGCTTTGTCCCGAAGCTTAGGGTCGTTGTTTAGGGTCGTTGTCCTGTTTAGGGTCGTTGTCCTGTTCAAAGGTGAACTGTCTGGAGCAGGTTTTCATTAAGGATCCCTCTGTACTTCACTCCATCTTTCCCCTCGATCCTGACTAGTCTCTCAGTCCCTGCCGCTGAAAAAACATCCCCACAGCATGATGCTGCCATCACCATGCTTCACCGTAGGGATGGTGCAGCATGATGCTGCCATCACCATGCTTCACCGTAGGGATGGTGCCAAGTTTCCTCGTGATGTGACACTTGGCATTCAGGCCAGAGTTCAATCTTGGTTTCATCAGACCAGAGAATCTTGTTTCTCATAGCAAAGGGTCTGAATACTGTTTTCACTTTCTCATTATGGGGAATCGTTTGTAGATTGATTAAATTAAATTTTTCCCCCTCAATTTTAGAGTAAGGCTTTAACATAAAATGTGGAAAAAGCGAAGGGGTCTGGATACTTTCTGAATTATGGTAGCGGCCCACGGGAGCCAATCCTCAGTAAAATATACATGACAGCCCGCTTGGAGTTTCCCACTTTCTGAATGCAAAAACGTGGYAGATTTGGAAAGACGACATCTGTGAGATGAAGAAATGATATACTATTCAGAATACACAAGATCAAGCACACAATAACATTTATTTTGAAWGTCAACTTTCATTGACAAGCTATAAGTGAATTATTGATGACTAGAGCTGGAAACACATCAGATGGCTTCCACAACATGTGAACAATATCAGGGGGGAAAAAATGGGATTGATAGACCTAACAACTAGAAATGGGCAGATGTTTTAGTAAGTGGTGTCAGGTGAGGTCACAGGACTTTTCCAAGTCTCCCAAAACCTCTCCAAAGTGGCATATGTCTGTAAATTAGACAATCCCAGTGCTATTACATATTTGCAATCCCTAACTGGTATTAAAACATTTCTATCATATCAACCTCACTCAAACATTGTGGTGGTGTTATGGGGTATACAGGGTACATKCAAGTGTCCTTTCAACCTCTCCARAGTGTCCAAATGTGGTAATTGCACAGTTTTTGCACACTAGGTGTGCCTAAAAGTGATTTTTTTACTATAAAAACAAACCAACCATTCTCAAATACTGTTCTCTCAAACATTGTGGTGGTCAAATCAAATTGTATTTGTCACATACACATGGTTAGCAGATGTTAATGCGATTGTAGCGAAAGGCTTGTGCTTCTAGTTCCAACAGTGCAGCAATATCTAACAAATTCACAACTACCTTATATACACACACGTGTAAAGGGATGGAAAAAGAATATGTACATATAAATATATGGACGAGTGATGGCCGTGCGGCATAGGCAAGACGCAATAGATGGTATGAAATACAGTATATACATATGAAATGAGTAATGTAGGATATGTAAACATTGTTAAAGTGGCATTATTTAAAGTGAGTGATACCTTTATTAAATCCATTTATTAGTGGCCAGTGATTTGGGTCTGTATGTTGGCAGCAGTCTCTATGTTAGTGATGGCTGTTTAACAGTCTGATGGCCTTGAGAGACTGAAAAACAGCTTCTCGATCCCAGCTTTGATGCACCTGTACTGACCTTACCTTCTGGACGATAGCGGGGTGAACAGGCAGTGGCTCGGGCGGTTGTTGTCCTTGATGATCTTTTTGGCCTTCCTGTGACATCGGGTGCTGTAGGTGTCCTGGAGGGCAGGTAGTTTGACCCCGGTGATGCGTTGTGCAGACCGCACTACCCTCTGGAGAGCCTTGGGGTTGAGGGCAGTGCAGTTGCCGTACCAGGCGGTGATACAGCCCGACAGGATGCTCTCGATTGTGCATCTGTAAAAGTTTGTCAGGGTTTTAGGTGACAAGCCTAATTTCTTCAGCCTCCTGAGGTGCCTTCACCACACGGTCTGTGTGGGTGGACCATTTCAGTTTGTCCGTGATGTGTACACAGAGGAATTTAAAACTGTCCACCTTCTCCACTGCTGTCCCATCGATGTGGATAGGGGGGTGCTCCCTCTGCTGTTTCCTGAAGTACACGATCATCTCCTTTGTTTTGTTGACATTGAGTGAGAGGTTGTTTTCCTGACACCACGCTCCAAGTGCCCTCACCTCCTCCCTGTAGGCTCTTGTTGTTGGTAATAAAGCCCACTACTGTTGTGTCGTCTGCAAACTTGATGATTGAGTTAGAGGTATGCATGGCCATGCAGTCATGGGTGAACAGGGAGTACAGGAGGTGGCTGAGCATGCACCTTTGTGGGGCCCCAGTGTTGAGGATMRGCGGGGTGGAGATTTGTTTCCTACCTTCACCACCTGGGGGCGGCCTGTCAGAAAGTCCAGGACCCAATTGCACAGGGCAGGGTTGAAACCCAGGGCCTTAAGCTTAATGATGAGCTTGGAGTGTACTATGGCCTTGRATGCTGAGCTGTAGTCAATGAACAGCATTCTTACATAGTAGAGGTCGACCGATTATGATTTTTCAACGCCGATACCGATTATTGGAGGACCAAAAGAAGCCGATACCGATTAAATATATATATTTGTAATAATGACAAATACAACACTGAATGAACATTTATTTTAACTTAATATAATACATCAATAAAATCAATTTAGTCTCAAATAAATAAACATGTTCAATTTGTTTTAAATAATGCAAAAACAAAGTGTTGGAGAAGAAAGTAAAAGTGCAATATGTGCCATGTAAAAAAGCTAACGTTTAAGTTCCTTGCTCAGAACATGAGAACATATGAAAGCTGGTGGTTCCTTTTACATGAGTCTTCAATATTCACAGGTAAGAAGTTTTATGTTTGGGTATTATAGGACTATTTCTCTCTATACTATTTGTATTTCATATACCTTTGACTATTCTAATAGGTACTTTAGTATTGCCAGCCTAATCTCGGGAGTTGATAGGCTTGAAGTCAAACAGCGCAATGCTTGAAGCACAGCGAAGAGCTGCTGGCAAATGCATGAAAGTGCTGTTTGAATGAAAGCTTACRAGCCTGCTGCTGCCTACCACCGCTCAGTCAGACAGCTCTATCAAATCATAGACTTCATTATAATAACTCACAGAAATACGAGCCTTAGGTCATTAATATTGTCAAATCCGGAAACTATCATTTCGAGAACAAAACGTTTATTCTTTCAGTGAAATACGGAACCGGTCGGTATTTTATCTAACGGGTGGCATAGCCTGCTAACATTAATTTCTTTTAACTAAATATGCAGGTTTTAAAAAAATACACTTCTGTGTATTGATTTTAAGAAAGGCATTGATGTTTATGGTTAGGTAGATTCGTGCAACGATTGTGCTTTTTTCGCAAATGCGCTTTTGTTAAGTCATCCAGTTTGGCGAAGTTGGCTGTCTTTGTTAGGAAGAAATGGTCTTCACAAAGTTCGCAACGAACCAGGCGGCCTAAACTGCTGCATATACCCTGACTACTTGCACAGAACGCAAGATTAGTGACACAATTTCCCTAGTTAAAAGAAATTCATGTTAGCAGGCAATATTAACTAAATATACAGGTTTAAAAATATATACTTGTGTATTGACTTTAAAAAAGGCATTGATGTTTATGGTTAGGTACACATTGGTGCAATGACAGTGCTTTTTCGCGAATGCGCTTGTTAAATCACCTGTTTGGCGAAGTAGGCTGTGATTCAATGATAAATGAACAGGCACCGCATCTATTATATACAAGGCAGGACAAGCTAGATAAACTAGTAATATCATCAACCATGTGTAGTTAACTAGTGATTATGTTAAGATTGATTGTTTTTTTATAAGTTTAATGCTAGCTAGCACCTTACCTTGGCTCCTTGCTGCACTCGCATAACAGGTAGTCAACCTGCCACGCAGTCTCCTCGTGGAGTGCAGTGTAATCGGTGTCCAGAAATGCCGATTACCGATTGTTATGATAACTTGAAATCRGCCCTAATTAAATTGGTCGACCTCTATTACATAGGTATTCCTCTTGTCCAGATGGGCATACAGGGGATATAGAGCGTAAGCAGGCAACATCATATTTTTGATGCACAAAGACAATCTATGCTGCCATTAAGTCATGCATCAGATATCAATAGGCTAGATTTGTTCATATGTAGCCCCCCCATGTAGCTATAGTGCAAAGACAGACCGAATCTAAGCTTACCTTGTAAGATGTTTGCTGAAAACGTGTAAAATAAACATTTTGACTCCCGGGGCTGATGATCAATAATGGTAGGTCACAGGCAGACAAATAAGATACACTCATGATCGGTGGAGTCCCGGCTTTCAGTGTATATCAACATATTCCGTGTTTATTTCGTTTGTGCGTCACAACGGTAACCAGAATGTAGGTAGCAGCAATCTTGAAATGAGGTCATCGGCTAGGCCTTATAAAGTCGTATGCCCATATGGTAGTAAGTCATACCAAAGATTTGAAGGCATAAATCAATAGCCAACCATGCTTTTGCAGATGGGGGCTACCGTTCTCAGCCCAGACTGAATTGAATGAACACAAATAAAAATAGAAAATGGGGACTTGACATTTAAGAGGTTTTAATTACCACGTTTGCTGTGCTAAACTATATAGAGACGAATATTGGCCTGTTGGAAACTACAACTCCGCTACTAGATTGCACAGTTCCGGCTTGATCTGAGGTGTGTTCAGTTCACTAGAACGTTTGCTACGTTGCGGAAAAGTTTGTACTGACCAACACGTTTCCCCAAAACGGTTCTTGAACAGACTTGAAGTATATTTGCTCCCGTTCGGTGGGAGTGTCAAGGTGTGGATTGAAGCAATGAGTGACGTGTATAAAAGCAGAGTGGCTATGCTGACAGGTACCCCCAGGGGGTTGCATCTATTTTAAATTCCTCTGGTTGATGTAAGTAACATAGATTTACATGAAAATATATTCATTGGCAATATTAACATCAAAGATAAATGTAGTAATAAACAGATTAGGAATATTGTTTGTGATACTACAATTCCCTCAACAAGACTATTTTGGTCAAATATCTGTGGTGATATACAAAATGGGGGAAAGCATGGAAAATGGCTAACAAATATTGTATCAGTAACAAAGAAAAGGAAGTGTCATTTAAAATGTTACATATAATTTATCCTGTGAAACATGTTTTGGAAAGATTCAAGCTGAATATAACTGATTTCTGTGGAATGGAGACAATTTTGCATTTGTTTTTGCCTGTATTTATAGTAGAATGTTTTGGATTGACATACAGAATTGTTACAACAACAAAAAAGGACCGGTTGTACTATAATGGTTTTGATATGATTTATTTCAGAAATTGACAGACAACAATGTAGTATATTTAATTCAACTGCTAATAATACTAGGTACATTTCATATTCACAAATGGTCTAATTCAAAACCTAACTTTTCACTTTATGAGTAAACAATATGGCACCACTAACTAAAAAGAAAAACAAAGGCAATTAAAACTTGTATTATTAATGAATATGATTTGTTTGTTTAGGATTCCTGGCAATGTAAATAGTTTGTTTGCATGTGACTATTCCTCTTTTGTTTTTAGATATTAGTTTATAAAAAAATATAAAAAAATAAAAAAAAGACAGCGTTCCCCCAATCCCTCCCCGTTGTTCAACTGGTTGTTCAGTACAGCACCGTTTCCTTGAACGTTCCACAATGTAAAAACCTACTGAATGCACCCCTGATTTTTCGCTAGAGAAACTGCGCAATGTGCGTATTGAGCTCACAGAAAAAAAAGTATGAAATGGGATTCAAGTAGTTGAACAGACTTTGGTCAATAAGTTGTTTTAAAAACCGAAATATAACCGACATTTTGATTAATCGCTCAGCACTACTTTCTATGTAACTTTGTGCTATTGTTGCTGCAAATGTTGATCGTTAGTATTGTTTATATGAACACTGTACAATGGGCTATATTTTCCATTGTTCAATACCTCCAGAAGCACTATGAAGAAAAGGTTGTATCCTAATGTTTTCAATCATGTTGAACACCAAACAACTTTTCTAACCTTTGTGGTCCGTTGTCTTTACATTAGTGAAAGTTAGGGAGGGAGATGGCAGGAATGTCTTACCTTTCAGATGAACAAAAAGGCGCTGTTTGGTGGTTCTTGACCCGAAAAACTGAGGACAATTAGAATAGTAAGAAAATTCCTTCTTGCTTGCCAGTCTTGTTTGCTATCGGCTACATTCGTCTTCTTTTCCATACCCCGCCCCTTTAAGGGCTGTCACAAGATCCATAATTGACCTAATTGTGGAAAGGAGGCAACGTTTTGTAGTATTTCTTTCTGCAACGTTCGAGAACATTTTCGTACTAAACCTTTGTATTATTGCAATTCCAGTTTTTTTTTATGAAAAATTCAAATGCTTTATAAAACATATTATACATCCTTAAAAAAAAAATAACAAAACATCATAAACAGATAAACACATACAGGATTTTTACGTTCAAATAAATTTTAAAAGCTTAAGAGTATCAATTGATTTCAATACCTTCTTATTCTTACAGAGTATTCAATATGGCAAAGTCATTATTTAAGTATAATTTAACATAGCCCTGGTTTACGGATAAAAAGGGGAGGAAAACTTAGGCTAATGCTGCGTTCATAACCAAGTGGGAAGGTGGTAAATAACCAAGTGGGAAGGTGTTAAGCTATTTACCACATTTGACTGAGAAAAATCCACTTCAATGTCCCTCAACTGTAATTATAATATTGAGAAACTTGTCTATCATACCTGAGCTCCAAACTCTTCCACATGCTGCCCTTTGATGCACCTACTAATGAAATAACCTCGATAGCAGCATTTTCTGCAGTTAAATGCAACAAAACATTCTTTTTAAAAAGCTATCTATTTATATGATTTTTKAGAACGAATTTGTTTACAAACATGATATCTTTACTTTTAGTTCATGATTGACGTAACTCGTGGGTCATTAGCCAATCAGCATTTCTCAACAAGTTCAAAACGCTGAACGCGTCCAATTTGGTGTTACGACTTCACAACTGGTATTTACCACCTTCCCACTTGGTTATGAACGCGGCATAATACTTGCTAGAAACGACCCTGCAAACAGCCTAACAATTTTCAGTAGACAAGAACATTTGTAAGGCGAACATCTAGGTTAACGAGCACTGTGAAGTGAAACATTACAGCGACGCTTTTCGACTGCGGCTACAATGTAGTGTAGTGAGGTGGTATCTGCTGAAGAGAAGATACAGTATTTTCTCGTGTCTTATCATAATAATAATAGGTTACTTTTTACAATGAACACTTTGATTCCTTCAGAATCCTCTCAAAATTAGGTCGACGTGAAGGGGTTACATTTCGACAGGTTTTTCATGTTTTTCATTAACTGACTACGTCATTAACATTTTCTCAACTTTGACAAAAAAGCAACATCCACAAGAGGGCGATGTCGACTCAATTATGGGCTAATAAATCTTCTACTGATCAGTTGAATAGAATTAGCCTATAGGCCTATATTTGGCCCCCCACGTTTTCTGTAGAGTTTTCATTGTTGGACATAAAAAACTGTAAAAACACCAGGAAATCAACTCCAAGTGATTTTAATTTAGGATCTGGGCGACAGGTAGCCTGGTGGTTAAGAGTGCTGGACCAGTAACCACTGGGCCAGTAACTGAACGCTTGCTGGTTCGATTTCCCTGAGCCGACTAGGTGAAAAATCAGTCTGTGCCTGAGCAAGGCACTTAACCCTAATTGTTCATGTAAGTTGCTCTGGATAAGAACATCTGCTGAGTGACTAAAATGTATTTTCACACATAATAGAGAGACAAATGTGGGCAGGGTCAATTTGCAGTCTACAAATTATTTGAAATTATGTTCTGGCCCCCGACCATCCGCTCAAGAAGAAATCGTCCCGCGGCTGAATCTAGTTCGTGATCCCTGCTATAGGCTATTATCCTTGTGGATAGAACATGTTATCAAATCAAATACATTTTTATTTGTCACATGCTCCAAATACAACAGGTGTAGTAGACCTTAACGTGAAATGCTTACTTACAAGCCCTTAACCAACAATTCTGTTTTAAGAAAATAGAATTAAGAAAATATTTACTAAATAAACAAAAGTACTAACTAAAGTAACACAATAAAATAACAATAATGAGGCTATATACAGGGGGTACCAATACTGAGTCAATGTGCGGGGGTACAGGTTAGTTGAGGTAATTTGCACATGTAGGCTTTCTCCTATAGAGCTCAATTTTTATGGAATGGTCTGCCTATCCATGTGAGAGACGCAGACTCGGTCTCGACCTTTAAGTCTTTATTGAAGACTCATCTCTTCAGTAGTTCCTATGATTTGAGTGTAGTCTGGCCCAGGGGTGTGAAGGTGAACAGAAAGGCAATGGAGCAACGAACCACCCTTGCTGTCTCTGCCTGGCCGGCTCCCCTCTCTCCACCGGGATTCTTTGCCTCTAACTCTTTTACGGGGGCTGAGTCACTGGCTTACTGGTGCTCTTCCATCCCGTCCCTAGGATGGGTGCGTCACTTGAGTGGGTTGAGTCAATGACGTGATCTTTCTGTCCGTGTTTGGCGTCCCCCTCGGGTTCGTGCCGTGGGGGAGATCTTTGTGGGCTATACTTGTCTCAGGGTAGTAAGTTGGTGGTTTGAAGATATCCATCTGGTGGTGTGGGGGCTGTGCTTTGGCAAAGTGGGTGGGGTTATATCCTGCCTGGTTGACCCTGTCTGGGGGTATCGTCGGACGGGGCCACAATGTCTCCCGACCCCTCCTGTCTCAGCCTCCAGTATTTATGCTGCAATAGTTTATGTGTTGGGGGGGTAGGATCAGTCTGTTATGTCTGGAGTATTTCTCCTGTCTTATCTGGTGTCCTGTGTGAATTTAAGTATGCTCCATCTAATTCTCTCCCTCTCCCTCCCCTCCCAGAGCTCTCCCTCCCCTCCCAGAGGACCTGAGCCCTGGGACCATGCCTCAGGACTACCTGGCCTGATGACTACTTGCTGTCCCCAGTCCACCTGGTCGTGCCGCTGCTCCAGTTTCACTGTTCTGCCTGCGGCTATGGAACCTTGACCTGTTCACCCGACGTGCTACCTTGTCCCAGACTTGCTGTTTTCGACTCTCTCACTCTACCGCACCTGCTGTCTCTAACTCTGAATGCTCGGCTATAAAATGCCAACTGACATTTACTCCTGAGGTGCTGACCTGTTGCACCCTCTACAACCACAGTGATTATTATTATCTGACCCTACTGGTCATCTATGAACGTTTGAACATCTTGGCCATGTACTGTTATAATCTCAACCCGCACAGCCAGAAGAGGTCTGGCAACCCCTCAGAGCCTGGTTCCTCTCTAGGTTTCTTCCTAGGTTCCTGCCTTTCTAGGGAGTTTTTCCTAGCCACCATGCTTCTACATCTGCATTGCTTGCTGTTTGAGGTTTTAGGCTGGGTTTCTGTATAGCACTTTGTGACATCGGCTGATGTAAAAAGTGCCTTATAAATACATTTGATTGATAATAAACAGTGAGTAGCAGCAGTGTAAGACACAGGGGACATGTCAATGGGGGGGGGGCGTGTCAATGCAAATAGTCCGGGTATCCATTTGATTAATTGTTCAGCAGTTTTATGGTTTGGGGTAGAAGCTGTTAAGGAGCCTTTTGGACATAGACTTGGTGCTCCGGTACTGCTTGATGTGTGGTAGCAGAGAGAACAGTCTATGACTTGGGTGACTGGAGTCTTTGACAATTTTTTGGGCCTTCCTTTGACACCGCCTATTATATAGGTCCTGGAAGTCAGGAAGCTTGGCACAAGTGATGTACTGGGCTGTACGCACTACCCTCTGTAGCGCCTTACGGTCGGATGCCGAGCAGTTGCCATACCAGGCTTTGATGTAACCAGTCAGGATGCTCTCGATGGGGCAGCTGTAGAACCTTTTGAGAATCTGAGGACCCATGACAAATCTTTTCAGTCTCCTGAGGGGGAATAGGCTTTGTCGTGTCCTCTTCACGACTGTCCAAGTTACACTTTGGATGATGTATCAATACACCCAGTCACTACAAAGATACAGACGTCCTTCATAACTCAGTTGCCGGAAAGAAAGGAAACCGCTCAGGGATTTCACCATGAGGCCAATGTTGACTTTAAAACAGTTACAGAGTTTAATGGCTGTAATAGGAGAAAACTAAGGATGAATCAAGAACATTGTAGTTACTCCACAATATTGGCAAAAAAATTAACTTCATGTCCTGAATACAAAGCATTACGTTTGGGGGAAATCCAACACAACACATCACTGAGTACCACTCTTCATATTTTCAAGCATGGTGGTGGCTGCATCATGTTATGGGTATGCTTGTCATCTGCAAGGACTAGGGGAAAACTAAGCACAGGCAAAGTCCTAGAGGAAAACCAGATTCAGTCTGCTTTCCAACAGACACTGGGAGACAAATTACCTTTCAGCAGGACAATAACCTAAAACACAAGGGCAAATATACACTGGAGTTGCTTACCAAGACGACATTGAACATTCCTGATGAGTGGCCTAGTTACAGTTTTGATTTAAATCGGCTTGAAAATCTTAGAAATAAAAATAATAATGTGCAAATATTGTACAATCCAGGTGTGCGAAGCTCTTAGAGACTTACCCAGAAGAGACTTAGCCTTCAGGTTCCTTGGTGTCCACATTATCAACAAACTATCATGGTCCAAACACATCAAGACAGTTGTGAAGAGGGCACGACAATGCCTATTTCCCCTCAGGAGACTGAAAAAATTTGCCATTGGTCCTCGAATCTTCAAAAGTTCTACAGCTGCACTATCGAGAGCATCCTGACTGGTTGCGCCACCGCCTGGTATGGCAACTGCATTGTTGGTTAAGTGCTTGTAAGTAAGCATTTCACAGTAAGGTGAAACCTTTTGTATTTGGCGCATGTGACAAATATGATTAGATTTGATTGATTTGAAAGACTCACAGCTGTAATCGCTGCCAAAGGTGATTCTAACATGTATTGACACATGTAAATGAGATATTTCTATATTTCATTTTCAATAAATTTGCCAAAATGTCTACATTTTCACTTTGTCATTATGGGGTATTGTGTGTAGATTGGTAAAATGTTTTTATATTTAAACAATTTTAAATTCAGTCTGTACAACAACAAAATGTTGAATAAGTGAAGGGGTATGAATACTTACTTAAGGCACTGTAGAAATATATATATATACATACAGTGGGGCAAAAAAGTATTTAGTCAGCCACCAATTGTGCAAGTTCTCCCACATAAAAAGATGAGAGAGGCCTGTAATTTTCATTATAGGTACACTTCAACTATGACAGACAAAATGAGAAAAAGAAATCCAGAAAATCACATTGTAGGATTTTAATGAATTTATTTGCAATTATGGTGGAAAATAAGTATTTGGTCACCTACAAACAAGCAAGATTTCTGGCTCTCACAGACCTGTAACTTCTCTTTAAGAGGCTCCTCTGTCCTCCACTCGTTACCTTATTAATGGCACCTGTTTGAACTTGTTATCAGTATAAAAGACACCTGTCCACAACCTCAAACAGTCACACTCCAAACTCCACTATGGCCAAGACCAAAGAGCTGTCAAAGGACACCAGAAACAAAATTGTAGACCTGCACCAGGCTGGGAAGACTGAATCTGCAATAGGTAGCAGCTTGGTTTGAAGAAATCAACTGTGGGAGCAATTATTAGGAAATGGAAGACATACAAGACCACTGATAACTCTCCTCGATCTGGGGCTCCACGCAAGATCTCACCCCGTGGGGTCAAAATGATCACAAGAACGGTGAGCAAAAATCCCAGAACCACACGGGGACCTAGTGAATGACCTGCAGAGAGCTGGACCAAAGTAACAAAGCCTACCATCAGTAACACACTACGCCGCCAGGGACTCAAATCCTGCATGCCAGACGTGTCCCCCTGCTTAAGCCAGTACATGTCCAGGCCCGTCTGAAGTTTGCTAGAGAGCATTTGGATTGATCCAGAAGAAGATGGGAGAATGTCATATGGTCAGATGAAACCAAAATATAACTTTTTGGTAAAAACTCAACTCGTCGTGTTTGGAGGACAAAGAATGCTGAGTTGCATCCAAAGAACACCATACCTACTGTGAAGCATGGGGGTGGAAACATCATGCTTTGGGGCTGTTTTTTTGCAAAGGGACCAGGACGACTGATCCGTGTAAGGAAAGAATGAATGGGGCCATGTATCGTGAGATTTTGAGTGAAAACCTCCTTCCATCAGCAAGGGCATTGAAGATAACGTGGCTGGGTCTTTCAGCATGACAATATCCCAAACACACCGCCCGGGCAACGAAGAGTGGCTTCGTAAGAAGCATTTCAAGGTCCTGGATGGCCTAGCCAGCCTCCAGAATCCAACCCCATAAGAAAATCTTTGGAGGGAGTTGAAAGTCCGTGGTGCCCAGCAACAGCCCCAAAACATCACTGCTCTAGAGGAGATCTGCATGGAGGAATGGGCCAAAATACCAGCAACAGTGTGTGAAAACCTTGTGAAGACTTACAGAAAACATTTGACCTCTGTCATTGCCAACAAAGGGTATATAACAAAGTATTGAGATAAACTTTTGTTATTGACCAAATACTTATTTTCCACCATAATCTGCAAATAAATTCATTACAAATCCTACAATGTGATTTTCTGGAATTTTTTTTCTCATTTTGTCTGTCATAGTTGAAGTGTACCTATGATGAAAATTACAGGCTTCTCTCATCTTTTTAAGTGGGAGAACTTGCACAATTGGTGGCTGACTAAATACTTTTTTGCCCCACTGTATATATATTTATTTTGGGGGTTTTAGGTTCCCGTGGAGGTTGGGGTGTCACGCCCTGATCTGTTTCACCTGTCCTGGTGATTGTCTCCACCCCCTCCAGGTGTCGCTCATTTTCCCCGGTGTATTTATCCCTGTGTTTCCTGTCTCTCTGTGCCAGTTCGTCTTGTATGTTCAAGTCAACCAGTGTGTTTTTCCCGTGTTCCTGCTTTTTCTATTCTCTTTTTGCTAGTCCTCCCGGTTTTGACCCTTGCCTGTTTCTGGACTCTGTACCCGCCTGCCTGACCATTCTGCCTGCCTTGACCTCGAGCCTGCCTGCCTGCCACTCTGTACCTCCTGGACTCTGAACTGGTTTTGACCTTTTGCCTGTCCACGACCATTCTCTTGCCTACCCCTTTTGGATTATAATAAATATCAAAGACTCAAACCATCTGCCTCCCGTGTCCACATCTGGGTCTCGCCTTGTTTCCTTATACTGGGGCCCCCAGATAGTATATAAACACGTCATAAGCAATGTCAAAATGCAGGAAATTAGCTTCAATGGTTGACATTGGGCACGAAAAACAGTCCATCACCTCCTCTTTCTCAATTTTCAAATAGAAATGGGGTGTGCTTTTGGTGATTCATTGATGTGTCATTCTGGTCATGGTGTAGCTAGTTTGTTAGCCAAGCTAGCCGATTGTAGCTAGCCAGTAACTCCTCCAGTATGTGTTGACTCATATCATATTCATCCATTTGTTTTGTTTTAAGCATGAAATGACTTGGTATGGTTGTGCATTGATCAATTATACAGTTTAAACCGTTATCTTTGCGTTTTTGCACAAAGTCAACCTTTAAAGTAACTGTGCAGTGTTTCCAGATATCTATGAAATATTACCTATAATTAATTACAATATATATTAAATAGTTTTCCTTACAAATGTGTTTATTAAGAATGTTAAAAAGCCGCTTTTCTATGTTGGAAGGGTGTACCCCAACAACAGAATGGTGTGGCCTTATACCAGTCATTAAAAATATTAATGTGAGTAGACCGCTGATTAGCCAGCTCATCCTCTTCAGGAGGATTACATCATCCTCTATTAGGAATTAGCAAGGATTTTTGTTTAGGATGAATCAACAACATTATTTGTGTATGAGTTAACAGAATATTAACTTTTAAAAGTGAGATTTTCACTGGACAGTTACTTTAAAACTCTCAGCCTCATGTCGAAATGTGAAGGGTAGCAGGGAAATTAATTTAAAACTGCAACATTTTCTCTTATCCTCATGGAAAAATTTGAAAAATAGTATGAGATCAGCTATAAAGCAGAAACCAAAAAATCTGTGACCCATGGCAAAATGGCAAAATGTATAGAAAATAGAAATGCATGAAATTAGCTTTAAAACGGCAACATTTTCTCTGACTCGTGACAAAATGTGTGGAATAGCATTACAAAACTGCCATTTTTTCTCTGCCCTAAGGCAAAATGTCTTGAAATGCAGGAAGTTCACTGTTTTCCCAAAAATATATCTGTTTTGAGGGTGGCCTTCCACTTATTCTTCCACTTATACTGTTTTCAAAATACCCATTCAGATACTCCTCAAAATACCCGTCCATATACCCCTCAAAATACTCCTCAAGAGAGGCATAATAAGTAATGTCAAACTGAGTAGAATTGCAGACAATACATTATTAAACGTTAAAAAAAATTCAGGGGGAGGACTTCTAAACCACAATTTCGCATTGTGATTTATCAGCTCTTGTTCTAAATTTTGCACAAACCGTCATCCCGGATACTTATAGGGCAGCCGGGTGTGGGGAAGCAGGGGGGCGTCATGCTGGCCACACACACACATACTTACAGTTAAACACACACACAATCACACACATTTGGGTGGAGGAGTCTAGAATGAGTCGACCGCACACGCACACACAAACACACACTGGTAATGACCAGCGGTAACACAAGTTGTGTCTCCATAGCTCTGTGATAATTAAGGTAATCAGTGCTGCCTATCTAGTCTCTGCCCCTGTTGACAGACTCCCGGGCGGGCCTAGCAGGGCCACATTCAGCCCCGTCAGTTGATTTTTTTGCATGGAGATCTATCAGCACGGCTCTACGTTAGGTTATTTGTAGTGGCCCCGAAATAGAAATAATTAAGACATGGGCGGGAAAAGAGGAAAAGTGAAAACGTGTCAGACCACGCATACACTCCATGCAAGGCCCTTAGACCCCCTCCTCCATCTCCCTCTGTCCTTCCCTCCCTTGTTCACTGTCTTCCCTTTGTTTCATACTCCTCTGTGTGTATGGACAGAGTGTGTGGGTGGTTGGAGGTCGCAATCCAATGCTGAAATTAGGCGAGACGAAGTAGTCAGGTTTTCCAGTTGGCCACACACACAGCATAGACATCCATCTGATCTGATGCTATCACTCACTGTGTCTGTCTGTCCGGCTGTCTTCTCAAAGTACTGACCAGGTGATGGCTTATGTGTAAGTCTAAGATGGAGAACTCTACAAGTGATTGATAGATCTCAATGATTCATGTCCCTCAGAACACTATTATCATATAGTATCCTATAGTAAAGATAACACAGGAAAACCCAATAGCCTACAGTTGTTCAGAGTACTGTATTATGTCAAGATAAAGATGTCCTTTCTAATGTCTTCCCTCTGTGAAATATAAGATATGTAGATAAGGTTGTCTTTGTTATATAAAGAAAACATGACATCTTTACCAATCTTATCTCGATAAGCACAAACAGATGAAAGCCAGTTTGAACCAGTTGGAACTAGTGTAAACAATGAACTGTAGCATCCCATCCCCAATGATGGCCTAATCATTACCTCATCTTTCTTCCTTAGTCCAGAGGAAGGTGGAGGGTGAGGGGTGATGGTGGTAGAGTGGTGTGTGTGCGTGTGTATGAGTGTGTGCATGCGTGTGTGTACATATGCGTGCATGTTGGTGCGTGTATGTGCAATTATCAAAAGTCCTGAGCCGCCTAAAAGCTTTGACCTCAAGTTCAGCCATGGCGAGGCCGGGCATGAGATATATGAGATATAATTGTCACGTCTGAATTCCCATAGTCTCCCACACACCCCCCTTCATCCTACTCCAATATAAACCCACCCCAACCGCATGCCTACAAATACCCTTAACACCAGCAGTCTGCAGAGAAGTCAGAAGCCAACAACCCAGAGGAACTAAATGATTTGCACCAACTTTCTTCACAGAAAAGATAAGTCTTAAGGTGAGTACATCTTTGGTTGCAGTCTTTCGTTGACATTGTGGAAAATCTTTACATGCTTTTCTTTCATGAGAATGTTTTTGTGTGGTATCAGAATTTGAGCTACTTCAGTATATTTTGATTGCATTACCTATTTCGCAACACATCAAGTCAACAAAAGAACGATGCTCATCTTCTAATAAACGGATGAATGTCTAAAATATAATATTTTCTGTCTGCCATACAGATGCT
Source organism: Salvelinus sp. IW2-2015 (assembly GCF_002910315.2). Classification (NCBI taxonomy): domain Eukaryota; kingdom Metazoa; phylum Chordata; class Actinopteri; order Salmoniformes; family Salmonidae; genus Salvelinus; species Salvelinus sp. IW2-2015. The sequence goes on from NC_036840.1 coordinate 31,952,566, forward strand.
TTACTCAAGGTGTGTGTTAGCTGTCCTGGGACTTTACCTGATGTTGGGAAACTTGTCTGCCTTCCTGCTGCCTGATATGCTGAGACAGAAACGGGTAAGAAAATTACACATGCTCAGTGGATTTTCTTAAACAGTTTATACATGGATAGTGGCAAAAAATATCCTTAATCTTGGAAATACCTTGATGCCATTCTTGCATTTATTTCATAGATAGTTGCCCTTTGTGTGGGACTGGTGTAGCTACTTCAATGAAAATAACAAGGTTTCAAATAAATACAGATTGGTCATTTTATAGAAACTACATTGTCATATGCTGCTTGTCTGAAAATAACCTCCCCCTCCATGTCCAGGATGTCAATTGGCTGGACCAAGAGTTCTTCCCACACCTGTCTGAGCTCTCTGACCTCGCCAACCTTTCGCCACCCGGAGACGCCGGGGAGATGACCCGGGATTGGGAAGAACGTCGTTTCCAGTCTGCCACCTTCCTCGCCCCTCTGGAACGCATATCCACCCCCGTGGAACACATCCCCACCCCCGTGGAACGCATCTCTGTCCATCATCACAACCACCACCGTCGCAAACCCAAGGACAAGAGGTGAGAGAATGGAGCAGTGGGCAATTACGTAACAACGTTGAGACAAGGAGTAGCCGCTGATGTAGTGTAACGTTGTAGTAACATTGTAACAATGTTGCGCTATATTACAGTGCTGTGTACTTGCATCAATTTAGCTACCAAACAAACATGTAAGATATTTCTCTTCCTGTCACTCCAGGAGGAAGGCAACAGTTCCTCTGGATTCTATTGGAAGCGGCCTTATGTCCAACCAGCGTAGCAGAAAGGTGAGAGCACAGAACAAGAAGGGATAGACTAACCATCTGTTTATTGGGCTGTTTGTCCAGAATGTGAACCAGCTAATGTGTATCTCCTTGTCTTGCAGGATGAACCAGAAGGCTGAATGAAGGAGCAACAATAACAGCTTCCAACCCCTTCAGTCTCATCCAATGCTAACTTTACTGTCTTACAGTCTAACCAAATCCAATTAGTTGGTTGTTTTGTAAAGATGCACTCCCACAAATATGTATAACTATTTATTTCTATTTAAGATGCTGTACTAGTGTACTAACCTGCTTAGATGTGTGGGACTCATCCCCCTCTAGTGGTTCTGTAAGTATGTACAATGACAAACACATMATGTGTGCCTAACTTCAATAAAATGCATTCCTTACAATATATTAATCTACTTCACATATACTGGAAAGATAAGATACAACAGGTGCTCCCCAAAAAAGAAAACATTTTATTTTTCAAGCTACAGTTAAAGAAAAACAATATCAGATGCCGAAAATATAGCATTTGCTTGGCTCTTTTCCCCTCTCTTTTCACTTTCACATATGTACAGTCATCGAAGAACAGGGTATATACACAGAGAATCGAAGGGAAAGGTGGTGGCGAGAGTGCATTTGCTTTTTGGGGACTAAACATGACTCTCCCACCAACAAAAACAGGTAAAACCTACCAACATAAACTTCCACGAGTCCACGACTCTGATATCAACTGATTTTTCTGTACACTACAAACAGTCAACTTTGTTTTTCGAATGAGAAGATCATGAGGGGAAGAGATTTGTATCCTATTCTGATTAGGGAGCAATGTCAGCATTTTCTGAAAAGTTAACCAAAAAACAATAACATGAAAAAAAACAAAAAAACATTTTACAACCATTCATGCAAAAAGATGTTAGAGCCACTTTGACAAGGTAAAGCGACGATTCTCCAACTTTTCCCACCACGACAGTTCACAACAATGACATTCCCAAACCAGAAGTATCTTGATGAAAAACAATATACACACAAAACGTAAATAAAAACAAAACAAGCATTGTAGATTGAATTTGAAGGCTGTAGCCATGTCAAACCGTAACCAAAAGGGCAGTCATAGGACGCCATTGTCATGCTGAGGGAACTCAGTTATCAAGCTGTGCTGTAGCAGATGTCTGTTGACAAAAAAACAGAAAGGGTGAATAAAGCAACAAATATTTCTGGATATGGGCTGCATCAAAAAAACTTTCCGGCACAGCCCTCAGTTTATGAGTTACAGGCTCTTAGCAGTTACTGAAACTATGAAACTAAAGAAATTAACTTTCCAATGAAAAATAACACCTCAAAGGGGTGTTTGGTTTGGGCTCGCCTTTTAAAACGTGCACTCTTGTAGCACCAACTGTCTTTGCATATGTCAATGGAATAGATTCAACATTTCAGATTTGATCTGGTATTTGTTAGAATCTGAAAACATCCAATGAGAGACATCTCATAGGGGCTTAACACTCAGTGATAAGCAGGTACTGAGTGTTATATTAGACAAAGAAATTCATAAACAATCGCAAATCGAAAGCTTACATGAGAAAAAAGTAGCTACAAAAACAATCAAATAAAACGAGAGCTGCCCTTCTAACACTAAAAAGAGAAACTTAAGGACAAAAATAAACAGGAGTATCCGTTTTCTTTTCAGAGAAAGAAGGGGGTTGTGCCTGTGTCATGGTGTAGCAGTCGCATTGCATTGATTACTGGTTGCAGAGTGTCTCACAATAGTCAATGTACCATTATAAAATACTAGCTTTTTTCCTTGAACATTGACAGACAGAAAAGTTGTCCATCAATGTCCTAAATAAATAATTCTCTATAACTTGTCATGCACCTTATGCTATGACCTTAACATGAAAACCAGGAGATGGATATCTGTTTGGGAGTCTAACATTTCAATGAAAAAAATCTCAATTTAGTAAGAATACTAAGCAAGAGAAGCATATCTATTTGTATGTTACAGATAATAAAGAGATCTCCCCCCAATGTCTTCCTGTTTTAGCCCAGTTTTCACAGAGGCAGAAAGTGACAAAGAACCTACATGAATAAGTGAGGATAGTGATTGTCAAAAAATAACACCTAGAAAACTAACGATACAGTTGCTGTCCAGGTGAGGGTTAACAATCAGCTGCAGGCATCGCAGAAAAGAACTTGGATGTTGTAGTGGAACACAGAAAATAGGGTAGATTGAAAAGGGATATAGGAGGGATATAGTCCCTCCCACCCCCTCTCTCTTTAGGGATCTTTCTTTTGCCCCGACCGTCGAGTGTCCCTGCACTTGTGGCAGTAAAAGATGTCAGGGACGTTGGACTTCTTGATCTTGGCGCACGACAGATGGACCCACACGCCGCACTGGTTGCACTCGATCATGGGTCGCCCCGCAAACGGCTTACCGCAGTAACAGGTGATTAAGTCCCAAGAGTCGTCACCTGTGTGAGGAAGGAGGGAGAGAAAAAAAAGAGGTAAGAGGGGGCATATCATAGTGGTACAAGTAGCGTTGGGTTCAGTGGGCACCTAACGGGGGCAAACGTTTTCAAAGAGAAGAGGCACTTCAACTGTTTTGTTTGTTGAGGTCTTATTTTATGGGCCCCTAATTACTTATTTACTTAGAAACTACACGAAAACAGAGTAATTACATCTTTATTATTTATTGGTTACATGGTGACTCAAGTTCCAGAAAGTACCAATTGTTCCCAAGTAGTTTCTCATTAAATACAATGTTCCCCTGACGTGATTCCTTATTCTACATGTCAGAGAGGCATGCTTGTTCTACATAACATATTTTTTAATCTGAAGCATACAAAACATTGTGTCCTGCTGAACACACCCCAGGTATGAGCCTCTGGTTTAGAACTCACGGAACAGACCAGTGCATTAATATGGATGAATTACATGCCAAGCATTTTACCAGCCAACACTGCAGCCATAGACTGACACTGAAGTGATGCATCTTGTGTGAGGAGATTACTGCACTCACGTTTACAACTTGAAAGATATTTGCGCTTCCTTGTCCACGGCGTGGTCAGTATGAAATCACTTACCCGACTCCACCATGATGTCCTCATCAGCGATCCAGGTCTCGCCTTCGCTCGAGCTCATTTCTGCCTCCCGGTTGGACTCCTCCACCTGAATCTTAGCCAGCCCCTGCATTCCTGGTGAGGAGACCCCGTTCCCTGTCAGGTCATCTCGGACCAGGCGCTCCCCGGGATGGGCATGGCCCGTCTCTGAGTCTGTCTCACTTTGTGTGGCCGAGCTCTTAAGCTTTTTGAGGGCTTTGGCCTGCTTGGGGTTTTTGCTGCGCTTGATACGGGCCCTCTTCTCCCCGCCGCTACTCCCGCTTTCGCCCCCGCCGCCAATGGCAGAACCCATCGACAACTTTTTTAGCTTTTTGTCCTTCTTGCGCTCTGCCTTGCTGCCTGCCTGGCTGTCGTACAGGGAGTCTTTCAGGCGCATCTTGTCCAGCAGGGAGCTGTCGGAGTGCATGCGGCGCATACTCTTGCCCTTGTTGGCACGGGCCTTGCGGACAAACGTGTGGATGGTGTGCAGGTCGTTGCCGCCGTCTCCCCAGCTGGCCCCCAAGGAGCTGCCGCCGCCGCCTCCTTCACCACCACCCCCGCTTTCCCCTGACGCCCCTGAGCTGTGCGGAGAGCTGGAGGATGCTGGCGACCATGGACCTTCCTACACAGCCACAGGTGTAGCAGAAGAACAATAAAGAAAACAGTACAGGACAAACAATACTTGATGCATAGGGTCATAAATGTTGTTTAAAAATGTGGTAAGTTCTCAAACCCTATTAAAAGACAGACACACACCATCAATAATGGGGTAACTTGATGTCCTGGTGTGCCTAGTTATCCTACCTCTTTAGGATTGGGGATATAGCCTGCATATGCCAAGACAAAGTTGCAGAACTTGTTAAAGTCTTCTACGGTCCTCTTTCTCCTCTCTGGAGGCTAAAGAGAAAAAAACAATGGCATTCACACAAATTAACCAAGCTAATAAGTCATGCATACAACACCAAAGAAATTGTGAACAGGATCAGAAGGGGGGATTAAAGTAAACGTCACATCAGAAGTCTATTTACCAGAGTATCCGTTTTGCACTTCAATAACGAATCTGTGTGGAAGAAAACAATATTACTATACTACAATCTGTTCAGATTTGTAAACAAAATCATCACGTAAAAAAAAAAAAAACGTCATCATCTCCACTAACCCATCCGCATTGAAGTATTGTTAGCTGCTAGCTTGCTGTTGGTCTATTTTTGTTCGGCCTTGCGATGTATCTATTCTAGAGAATATAGCGATAACTAGCTAACATTAGCAATGAAACATGCAATGAAACAACTGAACCAGGCAATGGTTCAAAACGCAAAGTCTGCAACCTAACGTAGCTGGGGGCATTTCTATTCTAAAAGTAGCAAACTAGCTAAGTTGATGTCTAGCCTCGTGCTGCAACGTCAGTCAGCAAGGATAACGTATTGCCTTTTTAGCTAGCTAGCGTTTAGTTGTCTAAAAATGAGTGAATACCTGCCCTGTTCACAAACTAGCCAGCTAACGTTACCGCCAACAACATTGTCGTGATAGTTTCACCTAACGGGCGACGCAAAGAGAAGACCGTTTAAGATATCCATGGTTGGCTATGTTGGCTAACAGTAGTTAGTTAACAAACGTGAAACATTGTGAGCCAACATTAGCTCACGGCTGCGATGGCGTGGGGAGCCTCCCGAATTTTGAACATGGCTAGGTAGCTAACAGCATCTGGCTAACTAGTTACAGTAACTTGTTAACCAACGAGCACTATTTGCTAGCTAACTAATGTTAACTATTCAAGACATGTTAACGTTAGCTTGCTGGCAAAGCAACAGACATTATGGCTCCATTTGCTTAGCACAAACTTCTAGGTAGCTAGCCAGCGGTTAACATACCATTAGCAACCAATGACATGGTTAGTTAGCAAACATATATAGTCTATATATAGTTATCGTTACTGCATAAAAAAAGATAACTATGTGTATATAACTATGTAAGCTAATTTACGTTCTCGACTGTTAGCAGCGATGTAACAAACTTCGCTAACTAGTAAACTGCCAGTTAATGTTAACGTTGGATAGCGTTAGTTCGCTAGCCAACTAGCATGGCGATTGAACAACCAACAGTTGCTTCACTGAAGGAGGATTTTTAACAAAACCGAGAATGTCTGCCAACTAGCAATGAACTCAATATAAATGTACTATGTGAACTGACACTTTTAAACGTACCTTGGTGTTCAGACATTATTTCAAGCATTGTCGCCTCAGCAACAAGGCCCGTGATGGTAGCTACCAGGTAGCTAACAGCGTCTGTGCTTTTCTCCTGACTTGACTACTGACTGTGCGGGAGAAGCCCTAGCCAAGAACGGAGTAGTCAACACCACTCTTCGAAGCCAAGCGAATTTATTGGAGTTTGTTGGCTTGTGTTCTGGATAGTTCAGCCGGCAAGGTACCGGGCTAACCAACAGAAAATGCAACAATAATTCCGATTAGCCCGTTTAACAAGATAACTAGYTAGCTAGCTAATTGCTAATTTCTTCGTCACAGCAGCTATTGCATACATAATCCTGGCAATCAAACTACTTTAGTAAACTAACGAGCTAAGTCACCGGAGAAAAACTGCAGCAGGTGCATCCATTGTATAGGACAAAAGCATTCAGGTAACATATTTTTTACATGCAGTTGACGTTGTTCCATAACACGAGCAACTATCGACAAGAGTTTAACAAAATATACGTCTACTCCGTGTAGCCCCTTGCGCGCCTCCTCGAGCCATCAGCGATGTCAACTGWTTGCAGAAGCCCCTTGTGGTTGCCACAACGCAGTGACAGCTCTGCGCTTTGCTGGGTAGTGTAGTTTAATGTGTGTATATTCTTCTTAATGAGGACGGACGATAAATCCATAGAACAACACTACCCATGTGCCATTGCACCTACCTGAGGTTTATTTGTATCTAACTCAGTGGTCTGTATAGCAAACATGTAAAAATGGTTTATTGCACCAAACACAACCACCACACCATCCAATTACAGTAAGACCRCAGTGTCGTTTAACTAAGACTGTAATGCCTGTTCTCCAACATTTTCGCTGTTATGCAAGAAAATGTGGTCAAATAGAATTCTAAATTTTTGACAGTTAACAATGACCCTTACTGAATCAATTTCAATGTCAGAAAACATGCGCAAAGAAAAACAAATTGTCTGCATCTACCATAAGAACCTTCATTAGGCCCCTGCAGGGACCATCAGAGGTCCCTTTCAGGCAGGCTTGTATATAAAGTAGTATCAACGAGTTAACTTAGATACGTATTTTTGGTTGTTGAGTCAGTTAGACTATGCGCATTTCAAGGTTATCTTTCAGGCAGGCTTGTATAAATCATGTAAGAATCTAATTTACTACATTAATGATTTCATGACCAAAATATAGACAAGAACGGCATCATGCTTAGGCGCAAGCGCGAAAGGGGATACAAACCGGATGCTTATGGAGCATTGAGTTTCCCTGGCACGAGCTGCGTGACTTGTACATGGAATACAATAGTACAACTTCATTATTCTCCTAAACGCAAACTTCGGTGTTCCATCTATGTCCAGTTGACAAACGCTTGTCATGAGAATTGTCATCAGATTTGTAGGGCAGCATCAATATTTGAAAGCGGATGAAGAGGCATCACACGTAATAACCGACACTCTTGCTACAACGTTAGCTAACTATCTGGGCAGCTAGGAAGCTGTTTAGCCTGTAACGTTAATATGTTGTTGGAAGTTTTGCAAGGAACAGAAGCGGGAGGATTCATTTTGATACAAGGTAAATATGCTTGCTGGTGGTAAACTCGTCATTGTTTTCAGAACCACAGACATTAGCTAACTACCTAGCTTTTTTTTTTGTTGCTTTTGCGTTACTTTGACAGATTCTGTGAATTACTGTGGTCGACACCTCCTGAAAAGCTGCATCAATACAGCGCTTAAACGGTAAATAACTTACCCATGACATGAACATTTTCGCTGTTATCTAGTTAGTATTCATATAGTTTGTTGTGCGCTAATGTCATACCAATATATTGTGTTTCAGGGAAGAAGTGGTCCATGTATTGGGGTTTGAGGTTAGTCAAGAGGAACTCAATGATGGACTGGACAGAACATCTGCACAGAGGTGACTATAAACAAATAAGAAACTCCCTTTAGATGGGAGTCAACACTACTAGCAGATTTCTTGAGATCAAGCGTTAACTTGCTCATGTTTTCCCCGGACTTTGAATATAGGCTGCACTTTCACAATGCCTACTCTGACCCTCTCGGCTGGACCGGTAACTCACCGTTTACGGTCCACCAGTTTACCCTAGAGGACATCGGCACTCTTCTCAAACAAACACCTCAGGCCAAAGCAGTGACACTTGTCATTGACTCTCTGTCGTGGATTTTGAGGCATCACGACCCTGCTGCTATCTGCCAGAAACTTCAGGCTCTCAAAAAAGGTTTGTTATGGTACTTATAAACACTGTCTTTCTGACTTGACCAGCTCCATTTTATTTCAACGCTGCAGAAAGAGGTTAGCTAAGTTTCTCCAATTTCATCAATATTGATGCCATGTTGTACATTGAAGTCAGTGAAATTGTTTGGCTCCAGTTCAGTTCAGGCTCCACTTAATTCACTCGTCTTTAGGTGGAGTTGTGAGAGCAGTAATTGGTCTGCTGCACTCAGACCTGCATCAGCGAGGCACTGTGGGAAGCATATGCCACTTGGCTACCTCAGTCATCACAGTGGCCCCAGGGACCAGAGGACTAGGAGCTGTCGCCAAAATAACAAGACGCACCAAGTCGGGCAAGCTCATGCAAGATGTAAGAACAGTGGAGCATGGAGTGCTGCTGGTTTGAATTGAAGAATTGAACTGTCTTAGCAACTTTTCTGCTGATTGAAGGGTTGTGTGTCGGTTAACAGGAGGAGATCTTCAGCATCAATGAGGACCTGACAGTTACAATACAGAGCAAACGCAGTCATCCTGGAAGCACACCGATGAATACAGACGAATCTGAGGTAGCACGCCTGATATTGATTCCTGACATGCACAATGTGAGAATGATAAGGAAAAAGCCAATGGTATTGTATGATTCTCTTGTTTTCCCCAGGTGGATCCAACAGCCAACCTGACCTTTAACCTGCGCCTGTCTGATACACAGAGAGAGGCCAAAGAAAAACTGCCGCTTCCCTTYGTCTTCAGTAAAGAGAAGTGAGATTTTGTTTTCTGCCATGCCTTTTCTACATATGCTGTCTTGCTACTGTCTGAGGTGTTTATCGAACTCTCCCTATTTGTCTTCTTCCAGGAAGTCAGCACTTCTGCACCCGGGCACCGGTTCAGGACGGATCCTATACGAGCCTGATGCCAATGATGATTATGACCAGGAGGATCCTGATGACGACCTTGATGTCTAGAGGACAGGCTACTAGCCATGTAGAGCACAGTGCCCTGCTCCTTGCAGTTAATGCCACTTTTGGACATTTACATGCCGGAAACCACAATAATAGCCTGGGTTCCTGCCTGAGATATTTATTTTACTTTCCCAGAGGAGATTTAAATGAAAGTTTAACAAAATACCAGGCTTACCGAATGCCAGTTTTTGCAGTGGAGGAAGTTTATTTGGGTGGAGTCTGTAAGTATAGGAGATATATTGCTTSTTACAACAATCAATTCAGGAAAATTTCAGCGGAAGACTGAATGATGCTGAGATCAGATGCCTACAGCCTACGACAGGTCTGTTTAAATAAAGGCTACTGTTTGCAGTTTGTCTGTATATTTTCTAACAATTTAGTTATTATTTTGTAATGAAAATCCCTATACTATCACATTTGTAATGCCTCAAATTGACACCTTTTTGTACAGAATGCTTGCAGTTTCTACTGCAAACCACTGGTGTGGGAGCTTGAGTCTGTGGCCCTATTGTTCGGTTCTACGCAGGTCTAGTCAGACCCAACACGTTAGCCACATGAAATCACATAGACTAATGATAAAATAGTTCCTATAGTTTGTTGCTAATTTTAGGCCTTTAAAGGAGCAACTGAGTTCTTGTGATGGCCCTCAAGGATGCAATTGTATACCAACTCAATGGTCAATAAAAGCTTGGCACTGGTCTACTCTCTAAAAACAATCAACATCACTGGCATGGAATAGTCAGCAATGAATATACATGAATACAACTTAAATAGCTTGGCTTGACTTCTACGTCATCAATGATGATAATATAAAACAACACAGTGCTTATTGGGGTGGCAGGTAGCCTAGTGGTTGGAGCGTTGGGCCAGTAACGGAAAGGTTGCTTGATTGAATCCCCGAGCTGCAAAAGTAAACAGTTAAACGTTCTGCCCCTGAACAAGGCAGTTAACCCGGTAGGGTGTCATTGTAAATAAGAGTTTGTTCTTAACTGACTTGCCTAGTTAAATAAAGGTAAAATAAAAATGATTATCTGTGTATTTCACCATGTTTATTCAGGGTAATAATTGCAGGTGAATAGTGGGGAACTGCCACTGAGGATAAGGCAGGACAAACTTGCATTAGTGTACTGGGTGAGGTTGAAAGGGAGTTCAGAAGGACATCCAGCGGTCACTGCAACTGGGGAATGCTGGGAGCAAGGAATGGGTAAGCAGAGGGTGTACAGGTGGACAATTGGCCAGAAGGTGGTAGAATATGGACTGGGGGAGAGAGAGAGAGATAGGGTGGCAATTGCATTGGGGTGCGTTCCTCTGTGGCTGCTTCCAAAACCAAGTGTAGATGTGGTTATGAATGGGGTGAGACGGTGTGTGGAGAGGTATATAGATAATTGGTGTAATACATTTTTAAGGATATTTATTGCTTCAAAGGATCCAGTCAGTGGTAGGGTGGGGGGCAGGGGTGTATATCCCAGATTTCAATGTTAGTGTATGTAAGCGGTTAACTGATTATGTGTCAGTGTATGCGGCCCAGTTTATGGCCATGATTATAGGTTTGAGATGGGTGGAGGAGGTGAAACCACTGAAGATAGGCAGGTTGGATATGGGAGACTTGTTTGCTTAGMAGTTGATTTTGATTTGTTAGTGGAGATGATGTTGCTGTTAATGGGATTGGAGAGGATGGGAGTGGTGGTAAGCTTTTGCTGGGTTCCCGCCAATGTGGGTGTGGAGGGTAATGAGAAGACYGATGTGGTGGCTAAGAATGCTGCGAGGAGAGGGGGTAGATATTCAGGTCCCACTAAGCCGCAGGGAAGTCCTTAATTCAGGCAAAAGGGCTTGATCTATGGCAAAGGGAGTGGGATGTTAGTACTAATGAACAGAATTTAATGTAGGTAGGCCGTAACACGCCGCATACTCCAGTACAGTAGGTGGCGGTGTTTGCACCTTAAAAGTTGTGATTCCCCAACCCAATACTTTTTTAGTTTTTATGTTATTGCGTTATACAAACATTATACAAAACAACATAGAAATATCACACATAACCAAAACAAATTTTTAGAGACACAAATAAAGTATATTACCCTATAGACACGTTACATTTTGACAAATACTGTACACACTTCTTTGATAATTTGGTATTTATATATTTTAGGGATGTTATATARTATTGTAAATCAATTAGAAAAATATTGAAACTTTTTTTATCCCATGAACTTTTTTTATGAAAACTTTTTCCCAATAAAATCAAGAAATTCAAAATCCAATCAAATTGGATTGGTCACATACCAATATTTAGCAATGTATTGCGGGTGTAGCGAAATGATTGTGTTCTAAGCTCCAACAGTGCAGTAGTATCTAACAATTCACAACAATACACACAAATCTAAAAGTAAAATAATGTATTTAAGAAATAAATATTAGATTGAGCAATGTTGGGGTGGCATTGACTAAAATACAGTAGAATAGAATACAGTATATACAGTTTAAGTTGGAAGTTTACATACACTTATGTTGGAGTCATTAAAACTCGTTTTTCAACTACTCAACAAATTTCTTGTTAACAAACTATAGTTTTGGCAAGTCGGTTAGGACATCTACTTTGTGCATGACACAAGTAATTTTTCCAACAATTGTTTACAGACCGATTATTTCACTTATAATTCACTGTATCACAATTCCAGTGGGTTAGAAGTGTACATACACTAAGTTGACTGTGCCTTTAAACAGCTTGGAAAATTCCAGATATTATGTCATGGCTTTAGAAGCTTCTGATAGGCTAATTGATATAATTTGAGTCAATTGGAGGTGTACCTGTGGATGTATTTCAAGGCCTACTTTCAAACTCCGTGCCTCTTGACATCATGGGAAAATCAAAAAATTGTAGACCTCCACACATCTGGTTCATCCTTAGGAGCAATTTCCAAATGCCTGAAAGTACCACGTTCATCTGTACAAACAATAGTACGCAAGTATAAACACCATGGGACCACACAGCCGTCATACCGCTCAGGAAGGAGATGCGTTCTGTCTCCTAGAGATGAACRTACTTTGGTGCGAAAAGTGCAAATCAATCCCAGAACAACAGCAAAGGACCTTGTGAAGATGCTGGAGGAAACAGGTACAAAAGTATCTATTTCCACAGTAAAACGAGTCCTATATCGACATAACCTGAAAGACTGCTCAGCAAGGAAGAAGCCACTGCTCCAAAACCGCCATAGAAAAGCCAGACTATGGTTTGCAACTGCACATGGAGACAAAGATCGTACTTTTTGGAGAAATGTCCTCTGGTCTGATGAAACAAAAATAGAACTGTTTGGCTATAATGACCATCATTATGTTTGGAGGAAAAAGGGAGAGGCTTGCAAGCCCAAGAACACCATCCCAACCATGAAGCACGGGAGTGGCAGCATCATGTTGTGGGGGTGCTTTGCTGCAGGAGGGACTGGWGCACTTCACAAAATAAACAGCATCATGAGGAAGGAAAATTATGTGGATATATTGAAGCAACATCTCAAGACATCAGTCAGGAAGTTAAACCTTGGTCGCAAATGGGTCTTCCAAATGGACAATGACCCCAAGAATACTTCCAAAGTTGTAGCAAAATGGCTTAAGGACAACAAAGTCAAGGTATTGGAGTGGCCATCACAAAGCCCTGACCTCAATCCCATAGAAAACTTGTGGGCAGAACTGAAAAAGCGTGTGTGAGCAAGGAGGCCTACAAACCTGACTTAGTTACACCAGCTCTGTCAGGAGGAATAGGCCAAAATTCACCCGACTTATTGTGGGAAGCTTGTGGAAGGCTACCCAAAACGTTTAACCCAAGTTAAACAATTTAAAGGCAATGCTACCAAATACTAATTGAGTGTATGTAAACTTCTGACCCACTGGAAATGTGATGAAATAAATAAAAGTGACAATAAGATCATTCTCTCTACTATTATTCTGACATTTCACATTCTTAAAATCAATAAAATTGCAATCAAATGTATTTATAAAGCCCTTCTTAGATACAGCTGATGTCACAAAGTTCTGTTCAGAAACCCAGCCTAAAACTCCAAACAGCAAGCAATGCAGGTGTAGAGCAACGGTGGCTAGGAAAAACTCCCTAGAAAGGCCAGAACCTAGGAAGAAACCTAGAGAGGAACCAGGCTCTGAGGGGTGGCCAGTCCTCTTCTGGCTGTGCCGGGTGGAGATTATAACAGAACATGGCCAAGATGTTCAAATCTTCAATAGATGACCAGCACGGTCAAATAAATAATCACAGTGGTTGTCGAGGGTGCAACAGGTCAGCACCTCAGGAGTAAATGTCAGTTGGCTTTTCATAGCTGATCATTCTAGAGAGTTGAAAAACAGCAGGTCTGGGCAGGTAGCACACGTCCGGTGACCAGGTCAGGGTTCCATAGCCGCAGTCCAGAACAGTTGAAACTGGAGCAGCAGCACGGCCAGGTGGACTGGGGACAGCAAGGAGTCATCAGGCCAGGTAGTCTGAGGCACGGTCCTATGGCTCAGGTCCTCCGAAAGAAAGAAAGAAAGAGAGAAAGAAAGAGGAAAAAGAGAGAGGGAGAGAATTAGAGAGAGCATACTTAAATTCACACAGGACCAGGATAAGACAGAATAAATACTCCAGATATAAGACTGACCCTAGCCCCCCGACACATAAACTACTGCAGCATAAATACTGGAGGCTGACACAGGAGGGGTCGGGAGACACTGTGGCCCCATCCACGATAGCCCCGGACAGGGCAAACAGGCAGGGTATAACCCACCCACTTTGCCAAAGCACAGCCCCAACACCACAAGAGGGATATTTCACCACCCACTTACCATCCCTGAGACAAGGCCGAGTATATCCCACAAGATCTCCGCCACGGCACACCCCAAGGGGGGTGGGTGGGGGGGGGGGGTGAACCTACTGACCTAAGACAGGGAATTTTTATTTGGATTAAATGTCAGGAATTGTGAAAAACTGAGTTTAAATGTATTTGGCTAAGGTGTATGTAAACTTCTGACTTCAACTGTATATACAGTACCAGTCAAACGTTTGGACACACCTACTCATTCAAGGGATTTTCTTTATTTGTACTATTTTCTACATTGTAGAATAATAGTGAAGACATCAAAACTATGAAATAACACATATGGAATCATATAGTAACCAAAAAAGTGTTAAACGAATCAAAATATATTTTAGATTTTAGATTCTTCATAGTAGCCACCCTTTGCCTTGATAACAGCTTTGCACACTCTTGGCATTCTCACAACCAGCTTCACCTGCAATGCTTTTCCAAAAGCCTTGAAGGAGTTCCCACATATGTTGAGCACTTGTTGGCTGCTTTTCCTTCACTCTGCGGTCCAACTCATSCCAAACTATCTCAATTGGGTTGAGGTCGGGTAATTGTGTAGGCCAGGTCATCTGATGCAGCACCATCGCTCTCCTTCTTTGTCAAATAGCCCTTACACAGCCTGTAAGGGCTCTATATTTCCATACTTGTACAAAACATTTCACGATGCAAACAATCCCAATATAAATGCTCTAGAATCAAATGTTCCAATTCAAAAAAGCTACATTAATGACATATTTAGAAATAAGACTATTACAAGGATAACATCTGTGAAGGATCATGTAAGAGACTTCTCTGATTAGTCCACCCACACAGCCATTTCATATCAAATGAAGATGCCCACTGAAAATTTGCAGCAGCGGTAAACTTGCTGTAAATAATTTATCTGACTAAATCGTCGTTACATTTCTTATTTAATATATTGATGCCATTAATTTATACACTATCACTGTAACTTAGTGCATGTAATGAAAAGCTTGATYGATCTTTCAGTAAAGTAAGGATTCCATTGGGAATAGCTTTCATTAAAATGTCATATTCCTTACACAACATAACAAAGTTAGATTTGGCTAATAAGTCATTGTAAGTATAAAGATTACCATTGTAATTTATAAGCTGATTAACCACAAAGACGTTATTGGCAACCAATTGTGAAAAAAAGGTTTTATTTCTATATTTAATATCACTGTTATTGTAAATAAAACATTTGTGTGGAGAGAAGTTGTGCTTGTATAACAAGGACCAGCACATTATAGGTTGTTTATGAAATTTGGCTAATTTAACAGGAAGTTTACCCACAGCATTATGGCATTGGAGTAAAAAATGAAGCCCCACAATATTCTGGAAAATAAAATGTGGTATTATATTTAAAAGACTAAGGTTTTTGAGATACCTTTTAACCCAGTTCCCTTTTGTAGTCTGGTTAAACAGCGTAAAATCTAAAACATTAAGACCACCATCACACATMTTTTTATTGAATAATAATTGGTCGAGAGAGTTACACATAGATTTACGAATCTCTCTAAAGAAGCTCGAGATAAACCCTCTGCCTTTGACAGGAGAACTCTAACCTGAAGAGAAAAATCTCTTGCCAACTATGATCATTTTTTAAATATATATATTCAATTAAGCGATGTACATTAATTGCTTTCATTTCGTTAGTATTTCGTGTAATTTTGACACCTAAGTAGGTTACTACATCTTTCACATATTCTAGGARTCATTGCATCTTTAAGTGCGCAAATTTCACATTTTGCAATATTCAATACCAAATCTTACACTTGAGATTATTGCTCTACTGTATGTGTAGCTAGAACCTGATTTTAATTTCTTWAAAAAGTACTGCTCGTTCACTTTTTGTTTGTCTGCTTTCCACGGAGACGTGCTGCGCGCAACCGTCAGTTTCGAATCGTATGAGAATACTTTTCTCCCCGCGGAAGTGACGGCAAGGCGGCTCGCAGTTCGATTCCGGATTTGCTGTAGACTGCAAGCAGTTTTCATGTTGACGTTTGTTTGTTTTCAATCATAATTTTTCTTCAGATACCACGGAGCAAATACGCGCACGAATTACTGCTTTCAAATTGCAATGGCCGAAAGTTTTTAGTTATTTTTGTCAAGGGTTCAATCAAGGTGGTGGTCAGCCTACCGAGCTAGCTAGCTAACGTTACTAGCTTGTCGGCGAGAAGAGCTGCGTGGTACATTCTGACCGTAGCTAGCCAGATTGGCATTGGATAGCAGTCATCGTGCTAGAGTTACTAGCTACTTCTGTTTTAGCTATTGTTTTTATAACAATTATTCTGCTACACAATGCCAATGCATTCCAATCGATGAGAGTTGTGCAGCAAGCGTGCAGAGGCTCTCACACGTTTGCTTGGTCTAGTTTGGTTGATTTGGACGCATTTGGTTCGTTTTGGAGAGGTTGTAGCGAAAGTATTCCCGATTCGACTCTTCGAAGCCTAGGCCGAACCAAATTGGTCAACTTTGTTGAGAAGGCTGGCTTGTAGTCCCTTCAATCTCCTGTTCCTGTGTGGGTCCCCGTGTGGTCGCCGACATGCTGAAGACCAGACAGTGTCTACTTGGCATCCGCACTTTCCTAGGTGTAACGTCCAGAGTATGGGGCTTCTTCTTGTACATTCTCAGGAAGCACCTACGCACGGTAAGCATTACCACAGATAGAACAAGGGTTAGTTATAAAATATCTTTGACATTATTATTGAGAAGTAGTTAAACCAACTCACTCCTCGATTCTCACGTTTTTTTTTGCTATGTCTGAAGAGAAGAGTGGGTCCAATGATTTATACRCTGAACAAAAATAATYCCAACATGTAACAATTTCAAAGATTTTACTGAGTTACAGTTCATATAAAGAAATCAGTCAATTTAAATAAATGCATTAGGCCATAATCTATGGATTTCACGGCTGGGAATACATATGAGTCTGTTGGTCACATATACCTTTTAAAAAAGTTAGGGGAGTGGATCAGAAAACCAGTCAGTGTCTGGTGTGACCACCATTTKCCTCATGCATCAYGACATCTCCTTTGCATAGAGTTCATCAGGCTGTTGATTGGGGAATGTTGTYCCACTCCTCTTCAATGGTTGTGCGAAGTTGCTGGATATTGGCTGGTGCTGGAACACTGTCATACATCTTAATCCAGAGCATCCCAAATATGCYCAATGAGTGACATTTTGGTGAGTATGCAGGCTATGGAAGAACTGGGACATTTTCAACTTCCAGGAATTATGTACATATCCTTGCAGCATGGGGCTGGGCGTTATCATGCTGAAACATGAGGTGATGGCAAAGGATGAATGGCATGACAATGGGCCTCAGAATCTGGTCACGGTATCTCTGTGCATTGAAATTGCAATGAATTGATAAAATGCAGTTGTGTTTGTTGTACATAGCTTATGCCTGCCCATACCATAACCCCACTGCCACCATGGGGCACTCGGTTCACAACGTTGACGGCAGCAAACCGCTCGCCCACACAGCACCACACATGTCTGCCATCTGACCGGTACAGTTGAAACCGGGATTAGTCCGTGAAGTGCACATTTCTCCAGCGTGCTAGTCGCCATCCAAGGTGAGCATTTGCCCACTGAAGTCGATTACAACCCCAAACTGCAGTCAGATCAAGACCCTGGTGAGGATGACGAGCACACAGATGAGCTTCCCTGAGATGGTTTCTGACAGTTTGTGCAAAAATTCTTAGGCTTTACAAACCCACAGTTTCATCAGCTGTTCGGGTGGTTGGTCTCAGACGATCCCGCAGGTGAAGAAGCCGTATATGGAGGTCCTTGGCTGGCGTGGTTACACGTTGTCTGCGGTTGTGAGGCCAGTTGGACGTACTGCCAAATTCTCTAAAACAATGTTGGAGGCTGCTTATGGTAGAGAAATAAACCTTATATTCTCTGGCAACAGCTCTGGTGGACATTCCTGCAGTCAGCATGCCAATTGCACGCTCCCTTAAAACTTGAGACATCTGTGGCATTGTGTTCTGTGACAACTGCACATTTTAGTGGCCTTTTAGTGTCCCCAGCACAAGGTGCGCCTGTGTAATGATCATGCTGTTTAATCAGCTTCTTSATATGCCACACCTGTCAGGTGGATGGATTGTCTTGGCAAAGGAGAAATGTACACTAACAGGGATGTAAACAAATTTGTGCACAACATTTTAGAGAAATAAGCTTTTTGTGCATATGAAACATTTCTGGGATCTTTTATTTCAGCTCATGAAACATGGGACCAACACATTACATGTTGCRTTTTATATTTATATCATGCGTCATTGGATGTGTGAGTCTGAGACACACGCAACTCGCATATTCAAATGTCTTGGTTACAGCTGTCATAACCCTGTCACAAACCCAAAACACAATCAACCTAAACTCAGAACCAATCATCTCACTAAGAGCACAAGCCTTATCAGAGCCATAGTCAGAATAGAATTTGGTGGAAATGTGCTTCAGGTGGGGCTGTAGGAACCATTGATATAAACACAGACAGAACCTATGCTATGGACCCAAACTAACCCWTCTGATTCTGACATTTGTTAATTGAATGCCGCTGCTCATATGTTTCTGGGTTGTAGCCCACTACTGTAGTGTTAGGATGACAAAGGATCTTGTTCGACAGAAGTCTTTGATATATGGACTTGACCCAGAAGACTCTGGTCACCTACTGGTTCACTGATGCTCCTAATATAAACTTGACATTTTGAGGTGTTCAAGGCTCCACCTGTCCACCAAGTAATGCACAGTTGGGTCGGGTGACACGTATTGTGTGTTTATTATATACTGTCTCTAGGCTGTAAACTCAATGCCGCGGTATCAAATTATTTAGTTTCTGACTTAGTTTTGCAGCGAGAGAGGAGGGGGGGGTGTTACGTCTAGGTATGGTGTAATATTAGTTCCAGTTTGTTTTGCTTCTGGGTTAACAGAAGGTAGTCCACATTAGGGCCAAAGGGTGAGGGATTACTGAGCCACAGACTACCCTGCTACTGTTCACTCTCTCACTCACACACACACACATGGTTTAGTCACGTTCCAGTGTTAACGGCTTGTACTGTATTACCTAACAGTGATACATTGTCACTGACCAGAGAGCCTCAGGGCCTAGTCAGTGGGATGCAGACGCAGTGTTTGGATAGAGATACTCTATGATGTGTGGGGTTGATGTAACACATCATTCTACATGGCGGGAAATAATTTATTCCACAATGTAGCAACCTGTTACTCCCCTGAACGAGCGGTTTAATGTTAATTCTCTGGAGTATGATATTACAGGTGCGACGGTGGTTTTCCCACTCCAAATGACCAAGGTGACGACAGGCCTAGGTGTCTGGCTGAAGCAGGTTGCACATTCATACAATAGAGAGCCTGGTATGCTGTAGCCATATAGGCCTAGACCAGGGCTCTCCGACCCTGTTCCTGGAGAGCTACCCTTCCGTAGGTTTTTGCTTCAGCCCCAGATTTAACTAATCTGATTCATCTTATCAACTAGCTAATTACTAGAATCGGTTGCAAACAGGTTGTTGTCGTATGGTATATTTGACGTAGTCTAAACAAACCATGTGCCGCATTACAACAAAATGAATCACGCTACACATCAGCTACTTTTGTAGGTTTACGACTGGGACCGCACGGCAAAGCAATGCCCAAGTTGAAAAAATCCAACACACTCACGCAGTGCCACACACCACAACCTAGTTCAGCAGATGACTCGCAGCGGTGCGGATTGCCTCCCAATGAAATTGATGGACTTCTGTCAGAACGCATACAGTTCGACGCAACCGGAGTGCACAATGCGTTAGTGAACCTGCAGGACGGTAGCTCCCCAGGAACAAGGTTGCAGAGCCCTGGCCTAGACTATGTATAGACACACATTCCCAAAAAKGACTTTTTGTTTCATGCACCCATCACTATTGGATAATGGAGCATAAACACACATGCTCCTTAATCTGTGTGCTAGACACATCATGAGCTAGTTGCATCATAATCTTCAAGACCGACAACAATACGACATAAATGCATGGTCTTCAGAATGGAGGGCTGGAGAGTTTCCTGGGTTAAGGGGGTGGCATACAGACAACACCCCAGGGGGTACAGAAAGTGGGGCTGTGGGTTCCATCGGCTGCTCATGAACAGGCTATCCCTAGGCCTGGTCAGCCATGCCAAGCTCCACAGGGCATGAAACGGGCCTGGCAGGGCGGCGCTGTCTAATGGTTTCGGACAAAACAAGTTTCTTTTCGGCCCCAGTCAGTCACCCTGCAGGTCTCCCTTTTCCACTTGGTCCCCTATTCTAGTGACAGCCGCAGACAGCTGGGGGAGCTAAATATAGCCCTTATGGAAAACAGGGGCCTGGGGCCACTGAGTCCAAAAACTGTCAAAGAAGCAAGGAGGGAACCAAGAATGAATGAATGGAGTGAAGAAATGGGTGTGAATAATCTGATGTTCTTTCTCGTCAAATCCTTTCCAACAGGTGTCTCATCTGCACTGACGGGTGTAAGAAAATTCCCAGTAGCCATCCACAATACTACATAGTGCTGACAAGTAAATGAAGCAGGTGTAATCACAACTTTTGAAATGCACACAAGGATAGCAGCATAGGTAGCAGACAATGGAATGACGAGGGCTTTTACTGTAAAGTGGGGTTTGATGCATTACATCGTCTTGTAATAGTTATCTATAGCTTGAATTGTTTTGTGTGACATTTTTAGTCCTGTAACACGGCCAAGACCACAGTAACCAAACGTTGTCTTCTGTTCTGTTTTCAATTCTTGAATTTTATGCTCACAGATGGACTCTGTCGTTGTCGTTGGCTGAGTTGACTATGTTTCATCTCATTCAGTCTGTCTTTCTTTCAGGTTATCCAGTACCAGACAGTGCGGTATGACACTTTACCCCTGTCCCCCATCTCCAGAAACAGACTCAGTGAGTATATAGTCCACTTGTCTAAATTTAGTTAAGTCATTGTTCAGTAATGCCTGTAAACCGATCTGCAAAGAAAGATCTGTAACTTTTCCAGTTATTTTTGTAAAAAAAAAAATATAGACAACAAAGCAAAGTGAGAAAGTATTATCACAAATACAGAACACACACAGACAAAACAATGAAAAAGCAACAGGTACAATCTGTACAAGGAAGCTAGTACAACAGTGATGGGTATCTAATTGTATACATCTTCAAAGACAACCTACTGTATGTGCATGAAACACAGGTGCTCGCTGGGCACTAGGAGGCCCAAATACTACTGTTTAAGAGCTCGTTTCAATAAAGGAAAACGGGGGACCGTGCTTTCACAAATGTGGATTCGTGGTCCTGTAAATCCATTGTTAATTTCAGTTCTTCTTAGGCTGAAGAGTATGAACGCACCCCAGTCTTTTCAAATGGCTTTTCTGTAGGACAGCCCTGCTCTGCTGTGTTATCCAGTGGTGTAATGGTGCCTGGAGAAGTGGGTATACTCAAATTTAGCTAAAGAAAATTCAGAAGCGGGGCACCTGGGGGGAAAAAGCCGTTGACAAGCTCTGTTTTCCCATAGTTTATACAATTGGATGTTCTAAGTTCACAACAATGCTTAACTCCCATCCGGAGACCATTTTTTTTAGGTCTGGGGAAAAACATTTAAAATAACATTTTGGGAGGGTGTAGTTGCCCTTTCATTTAATTGCTCACCTAGCAAGAGACCGTTTTGCTAGCAGTGTTTCTGTACAATGTAGCTAGCCCTACAATTTAGGCTACAGGTGACGGCAGAGWTTGCAAAACAAATGCCCTCCCGATTGATACAAAGACCTACTTTGCAGTCAACATTTAATTGGGAAGGTTTTTTGGGAAATCCTTTTGAATTTAAATTTGAACTGCCATGATGACTGAATTACGCATTGCAAAGATTCAACTAAGATTTACGACCAAACTTTTTGAATAACTTTTGCATACCCATTGTTGCCTAAATTAGCATTTACTGGTAGATATCATAAATTGAAGCGTCTTTCCTAGCCTTACGGCTACCGATGTCGTTCAATTCTGTGAGCTGCTCAATGAGAACCAGTTGAGARCTACACGCTCTTGCTGCCTGATATTCTGCTGAAACTAGATGTGTGCTGTGGGCATGTGGATATATTTCACGTGCTTTGCGATTGTGTAGGATACTTTGTGCATGATACTTTGTGCATGATTTCTCTTTTGCGCTATATAATTGATACGGCGTATATACTTGCACTATACTATTGTGATACACATCAGTGGGGATTAAGTAATGTGTGTGTGTGTGTGTGTGTACGCAATGCCCACTGAAAAGAATATATACCTATACCTGCGTATAGCCTCCCAATACACCACTGAACTTATCACATATATCGGATACCTTCTGTTGAAGCGTGTGTTCACAAAACAAATATGTGAGCGCATTGGCGCAAACAAACAATTTTGTCACTTGTGTAAGATGGTAAAATCATCGCTATTACTGTTATGTTATTTTATGGTCTTAGAGATTAGACCTAGCAATGTGTGTGTATTGTAAGCCTTGTCCAAGCCAGAGTGGCCCATAGTGCACAAGCCTCTCCTGTTTCTGTAGCGCCAGGCAGCTTGATATGCCCCCTGGACAGGACACTAGTCTGTCACAGGGACTTGCCCCCCAATCTTCTTTATGCTGAGTGCCAAGCAGAGCGGCATCGGGTCCCATTTATTTTTTGTCTAAGGTATGACTCGACCGGGGAGGGAACCCCCAATCTCGGGGAGGACAATCTAACCACAAGGCTACTAAGTTGGTGAGGTATATATTATTGAACAGGTAATAAGCAGGTGTGTGTTTGGTATTCAGATGCAGTGAAGAGGAAGATTCTGGTACTGGATCTAGATGAGACGCTGATCCACTCTCACCACGACGGGGTCCTCAGACCCACAGTGCGACCCGGCACACCACCAGACTTCATCCTCAAGGTAAACGCATGTGTGTAGAGAACAAGGGGGGGGTAGCCAAACCTGGACCCTCTGGTCCAGAGGCAAGCATGCTGCGCGTACACCCATCTGACCTAAGATGATATTACTCCTAGTCTGTTTCCTCTCTCTTGCAGGTAGTCATTGACAAGCACCCTGTCAGATTCTTTGTACATAAAAGGCCGCACGTCGACTTCTTTTTAGAAGTGGTGAGTAAAAGTTAGCAGTTTTTGTCCTTCGTCAACTATGAGTTCTATTTTGTACGTCAGTAGCTAGGTTTCCATCCAATTGGCGACTGATTTTCATGTGAATAGTCTAAAATCCGCATAAAGAAAATATGCACGTTTTCCCACCAGTGGTGTTTCCACCAAATTGACTTGTAGCTGATCTTATTAAAAAAATATTCGGTACCTGAAAACTTAATGTTCAATGTGTTTACATCGCATTTTCAACTCGAGTGATAGTTTTCTCACAAACTGTTGCATTAAATAGCAAATGTGCCTGCTCTGGTGTTGACATATGGCTCTAGCCAACAGCTGGCAGATATAGTGAAGGTAGACTAGTTTACATGATTAAATTATTATGTCTAAATTAGTCATGCATCGATCACCATGTCACCAGAATCAGACCCTCAATATTTATTGAAAAGGAGCATCAAGATTACCATGCACTTTCACCACCCTGGGAAGTTTATCTTAATTTATTTCATATGTAGCCTAATAAACTGCATGGTTTCCAGAGTCGTAGTGGGAGGACCACACATGTCATCGCGTGACTTGATATGATGGTTTTATAGTAATAATTATTATTTGTGTGTCCCTTACTGGAAATGTCTCAACAAACAGCACAGAATCACCAATAGGTGCATAAATGTGGATACGACAACACACGTGGATACAGTTCGATATTCAGTTTGTAAATTCTCCGGGGGAGGGGCATCGAGCAGTTATTTATTCACTTGATTTATACTGGTGGGAATGAATTATTTCTGGGCTCTGTTGGTTTTGTAAAGATGGACTCGGTGTCAGCGGCCTGATGGTAGGAGCTGGTACTCCTGGTTGAGTGGGTGTGTCAGGTTGGTGGCAGTTCGCGGTCTTGCCCTCACCACTCCAAGAACAGCGTTTCCATGTACTTGAGATGAATTTAATTTACAGCTTTATTACTCTTTTGTGTAGTGGGTTTTTATTTGCGACGTACCAGGCTTTGAAACCGAGGGTGATGTCTGAACAAAGGATGTGTAGAATATGGTTATTCTTTTGACCTAATTTATTTAGGGTGCGTTTGTAAATTCACCTTGGCCATCTACTCCGATTTCAGAACACTCTCATTTGAGTATGCCAGAGCGCAGAATAACTGATGAATTTACGAACACGTAATATGAATATGACCGGAGTCAGTGAACGTAGGCAAAAAAAAACATCATATTGTTGTCATTGGCACAGTTAGTCGCCAACGCTCTAGATAACATGAATACAGCCTAACCAGCTCTGCTAGGGCGAGTAAAATGGTCAGGTGAGGGATTCTATTAATTGTGTCTGGAAGTAGCAAGCTAGCWAACTTTAGCCAGTTAGCTTGGGTGCTTGACTGCCGCTGTGAGGTCAGAACGCTCGGATCAACCTTACTCCTCGGTCAGAGCGTCCAGTATGCGCTCTGAATGGTCCGAGAGCGAAACGCTCTGAATTTACGAACAACCTGAGTGCACTCTGGCACTCCAAAGTACATTTACAAACACCCTTATTCTCCTCATGAAATAGTCATTTTCCATTTTTGTATATCTGTGTGTTTGCATTCCAAGGAGAGTTTTGAGTCAATTATAGTTCAAAGGTATTTCTATTGCTCAACTGAGACTATTTGTTCTGAGTCAATGTGGATGGGCCCGGAGTCATCTTTTATAGTTCTAAAGTCATTTCCTTGGGGGGGGGTTCACATTAAGAATGTTGTCCTTGCACCATTGGGTGGTGTGTGCTATTTCTGTCCTGTAGTCATCCTCGGACCCCTTAATTAGACCAACGATTGCTGTATCTTCTGCGTACCTTACTGTTGCACATTCTGATGTTATTTGGGTGCAATCATTGGTGTAGAGCAGGGGTGGGGAATTTGGGTGTTGGGGGGCCACAGTGGCTCGTGGGTCTGATAATTGAAAGAGAAAAAAAAAGCGTTGTCTGCGTCCCTAAAAAGGGTGGCATACAGGCCGCCAGTTGCCCATCGCTGGTGTAGAGGGTGAACAGTACCGGTGAAAGGACACTGCCCTGGGGTGTACCCATATATTGGTGGTTAGTGTGCCCGATGTATTCACATTGAACCTCACTGTTATGACACAACTGGTGAGAATACCGGATCCAGTTGATTAGAGGCGCAAGTCTTTTTTTGTAAAAAAWAAATAWATAWATATATCAAGATGTAATAAGTCGAAGGCAGATGAACAATCGACACTTCTGGCATTTATCTAGGTGCATGTAGATTTTATGGAGAAGGAAGAGCAGTGCGTCTTTATCTCTGTGGCCTGGTTTACATACAAACTGGAATGGGTCCAGTAGGCTCTCCGTGTGCCAGAGAAGGTGTCCCAGGACAATGCTCTCCAAGCATTTGATTATCACCGAGGTCAAGGAGATGAGACGATAGTCATTCAGGGATTTGGGATTATTCACTTTAGGAATGTGCACAATCGTTGCAGTTTTCCAGAAAAAAAGGATTCTGTGTGTGTCACTGTTGCCATTTACACTCCCTGATAATCCGCCCGCTTAGACCATCAAAGCCTGTTTTCCGACGATTGAGTTTAGAGAGGACATGGAGGACATCATTTTTCAGCGATGATTATGGGACTGTCATTCGGGAGGGGTAAGTAATTTACAGGAAGCCTGTCCGTTGTTTAAAATCTAGCAAAAAGGTGTTTAAGTTCATTGGCTAGGTTGTTGTCATTTGTTTAAGATATTTCCATGCCTCCCTTTGTTGTTTTCAAGCGTGTTTTCCATTTTGAGTTTGTAGTCCAACTTGTTATTTTTGATCTGTTTTAATGTCTCTCTGTATGGATTTCATCAGTTGTCCTTCGCACACATTGCTTTTCACTTTTGGTCAATTAACTGTTTTAGTTACTTAGTTATCCAGGGTTTTGCATTTTGGAAAAACGTTTAGTGGTCTTTACTGGAATTACAGAGTTAATGCAACAATGTAGTAAGTAATAGTTCAGTCCCTTAATGTTTTTGTTCGTGTCACTGAATTTCTTCCAAATGGTAGTCAAAGCAGCCTTTCAACATGTCCATATTTGTTTCAGACCAATCCTTCACATACCTTTTATACAAGGTTCCTCAGATTACATGTTCTGTTTGTAGCTAGGTGAGAGCAAAATGGAATTACGATCTGAGTCCCCAAGCCATGCTTTGTACTTAGCCATGCTTTGTACTTCTATAACTGAGATCTAGTGTTTTTCGATTGCAAGTGTGGCAGGTTAATTATTGTTAATAATTTGAGAGGATTTTCTTTAAGGTACAGCTGTTTTAAAATCATTGAGGATGAGTTGTTTGGGTGCCTCTGGTGCTACGTTCTCCAATCTCCTGATGAGATCATGGATTATGTCAGCAGCCTTGTCGTAGTTGGCTTTGGTGTGTTTGTGTATATATACATTTTTGAGCATTAAGGCATTTCCAGTGCCATTTCTCGTATAATTCATTTTACCAACACAAAGATCCCACCATGTAGAACAAACAAATGATCTGTCGGCATTTAAAAATTGTACCAAAACTTCCTGTTTCCATCACAGCTGTTGTGATTAAATAAAAAAATGTTTTAGTTATACAATATGACTTTAACGCGCATAACTGTGGATGGAAATGTGGTTATTGTCAATGATGTTTCCCTCTGTTCTGCTTGACCAGTTCTTTGACTGTAAATGATGGCGTGAGCCTTACATGTATCCCTGGATGTGTGTGTCACCCCTGTCTCCAGGTCAGCCAGTGGTATGAGCTGGTAGTGTTCACGGCCAGTATGGAGATCTACGGCTCGGCAGTGGCAGACAAGCTGGACAACAACAGGAACATTCTGAAACGCAGATACTACAGACAGGTATCACTGTCCCCTTTTCATATGAACAACTGATTTATGTCCATCCATAGTGACCTAATAGTGACCTCTATGGAGATTGATCGATTCTATCATGTATTTGCAATCTGCTTACATCCTGTATGTATTTCCCCTGTGTCTGCAGCATTGTACGTTGGATCTAGGTAGCTATATTAAAGACCTGTCAGTAGTACACGATGACCTGTCTAGTATCGTCATCCTGGACAACTCGCCTGGAGCTTACCGGAGCCATCCAGGTGAGACGACACACACTCACACACACTCATATGGCGGTCCTGTATGGCTCAGTTGGTAGAGCATGGCGCTTGCAACACCAAGGATTGTGGGTTTGATTCCCAGGGCCACCCATACATAAAATGTATGGACGCATGACTAAGTCTCTTTGGATAAAAAGAGCCTGCTAAATGGCATATACTGTWTTCTATGCATATATGCTACCGTTCAAAAGTTTGGGGTCACATAGAAATGTCCTTTTGAAAGAAAAGCACACAAAAAAATKGTCCGTTAATATAACWTAAAATTGATCAGAAATTTAGTGTAGACATTGTTAATGTTGTACATGACTATTGTAGCTGGAAACGGCAGATGTTTTATGGAATATCTACATAGGCCCATTATCAGCAACCATCACTCCTGTGTTCCAATGGCACATTGTGTTAGCTAATCCAAGTTTATAATTTTAAAAGACTAATTGATCATTAGAAAATTGCAAAAGGGTTATGTTAGCACAGCAGAAAACCGTTGTCCTGATTTAAAGAAGCAATAAAACTTGCCTTCTTTAGACTAGTTGAGTATCTGGAGCATCAGCATTTGTGGGTTCGATTACTAGCTTAAAATGGCAAGAAACAAACAACGTTCTTCTGGAACTCGTCAGTCTATTCTTGTTCTGATAAATGAAGGCTATTCCATACGAGAAATTGCCAAGAAACTGAAGATCTCGTACAACGCCGTGTACCACTCCCTTCACAGAATAGCTGTCTCTAACCAGAATAGAAAGGAGTGGGAGACTTCGGTGCACAACTGAGCAAGAGGACAAGTACATTAGAGTGTCTAGTTTGAGAAAGACGCCTCACAAGTCCTCAACTGGCAGCTTCATTAAATAGTACCCGCAAAACACCAGTCTCAACGTCAACAGTGAAGAGGCGACTCCGGGATGTTGACCTTCTAGACAGAGTTACAAAGAAAAAGCCATATCTCCGACTGGCCAATAAAAATAAAATATTCAGATGGGCAAAAGAGCACAGACACTGGACAGTGGACAGACAAATCTAAGTTTGAGGTGTTCGGATCACAAAGAAGAACATTTGTGAGACGCAGAAAAAATGAGAAGGTGCTGGAGGAGTGCTTGACGCCATCTGTCAAGCATGGTGGAGGCAATGTGATGGTCTGGGGGTGCTTTGGTGGTGGTWAAGTGGGAGATTTGTACAGGGTCACTCCATTTTGCAATGCCATACCCTGTGGACGGTGCTTAATTGCAACCAATTTCCTCCTACAACAGGACAGTGACCCAAAGCACAGCTCCAAACTATGYAATATTATTTAGGGAATAAGCAGTCAGCTGGTATTCTGTCTATAATGGAGTGGCCAGCACAGTCACTGGATCTCAACCCTATTGAGCTGTTGTGGAAGCAGCTTGACCGTGTGGTACGTAAGAAGTGCCCATCAAGCCAATCCAATTTGTAGGTGCTTCAGGAAGCATGGGGTGATATATCATCAGTTTACCTCAACAAATTGACAACTAGAATGCCAAAGGTCTGCAAGGCTGTAATTGCTGCAAATGGAGGATTCTTTAACGAAAGCAATTATTATTTCAACTAAAAATCATTATTTATAACCTTGTCAACATTTGGACTATTTTCTATTCATTTTGCAGCTCATTTCATGTATGTTTTCATGGAAAACAAGGACATTTCAAAAGTGACCCCAAACTTTTGAACATCATTTTAGGTCATATCCTTGTGGGTGAGCTTAGATAATTGTTTTAAACTAAAAAGGTTGTGAAATCAGTTGCTTTCAGCTTGCTGGGTGTGGGTGGAAGGTTGCCAAGCAGCTCTTGCATGTTTTACGCAAACAAACCACGCACACCATATTCAAATGTTTCCTATAGAAAGTGTGATTAGCCTTGTGACAGGCTTGTGAGAATCAGGGTAAGTTGGCATCTACGAAGGGACAACACCCCGCATCTTAGTAATACAACGAATGTTTTGTTGATTTTCTAACCGCAGATAATTTTGTCCTACTCGCCTTATTTTTTACCTATCAAATATTATGTTTCCTAACTCCTACTTTTGTTACTCAGAAGTACTCTCCTTTGTTTCCGAATCTCTGTATTTGCCTTTTAGACAATGCAATACCTATCAAGTCCTGGTTCAGTGACCCTAGTGACACAGCACTCCTTAACCTGCTGCCTATGCTGGATGCACTTAGGTGAGTATTTCAGGTATTCAGACTGATGGATGAGCATCCTGCACTGTAGCAGTGTTTTTTTCCATGTACCTGGTAGCATGAGAAATGTATTACCCTGACAACTGTCTTCTCTCCTAGGTTCACCGCTGACGTCCGGTCCGTCCTCAGTCGAAACCTCCACCAGCACCGGCTCTGGTGATTGGCTTATTCTGCAGGGAGGGTTTGGCTGATTAGCCCTCTTTTTAAACCCCTTCCCCTTGCCGGCTCCCATCGCTCCTCTGTTTCCACGCAGTGGACCTCTCCCCTCACCCCTCTCAGAAGGGGACAGAGGAGAGGAGGGTCACAGCATAACATGAAACAAGGGATGAACAGAGCGAGATCTGGAAGGCCAGGATGTTTTTGCTTCTTTGTGTTTTTTTCTTCTTTTAAACAAAATGGAATCTCAGCCTTACAGTTCCTGATACTGACTCTGTGTATGTACGCATGGGGCTGCGTTTGTGTACGTTGAGTTGGGCGAATGCTCACATTTGTACGTCTTGCTAAACTTTTGACGTTACAAAAAGAGAAGGAACAGCAAGGCAACGAACGAGACAAGTTTCCATCTTTTGCTTCTTACCCTGGACTCTGCACAACAAAAACAAAAACAATGGCCTGTCATTTTACACTCTCTCTACTTGGTACTGGACTTTACTTCACTTAAGACGGCCAAGAGCAACCAGACAGGAGAAAATGGAGGATGGTTAGTTTTGAATGGGGGTTTTGGGGGTATAGGCCCTGTCAATCAATCAAGGTAATTAGTGTGTCAGGGGTTACCGATGATTGAGTTAAGACTGGTAATTTTACACAATTAAGACTTTCTACATACTTAACAGACATCTCTGGATGAATTATAAAGCAGTCTGATTTGTTTTATCAAATGACTGACATGATCATGTCTATCTTGAACGTGTTCCCCCAAAAATGCTTGTAGGATACATCAAGATGGAAGGATGGACTAAAGAAGTTATGAAAGAAAAGAATAGTTCAAAAAAAGACTTATTTGGATGGTGGAACCTCACTCTTTTTAAATTTCTCATCTTTCAGTTACCGTGATGTGTATAGTATGACCTGGACATCTCCATTATTGGAAATCTTATGCCTGATWCCATTTCAATTTATGAGATTTGCACTTAATTTCTGGATTTTTCTGCTGCTGTTTTGTATTTGAAGCAGAATGATCAGCCACCTGAAAATGTTTTACCTGCTCCCTTGACCGTATTGGTACCATTGTCTGCCACCTCTGTCTTTTCAATGCCATTTGAACAATTTCAATCTTGTCAAGGCTCCAGTCATGACTGMTTCTTTTTGGTTCAGTCCCCAGGTCTGTGTTACTAATAAAACACTTGTCAGTATCGACCACTTTTACCTGGCTCTCCTTTTTAAATTCACTCTCCCTGGAAAATACTTGGAAGTCAAGCCTGGATTATACTTTTGTTTGCGTGTATCTTGACAATAGTATGCCTTTTGTGTGAATATACAGAACTACCTGCACTGGAAAGAGGAACACATGTTATAAATTACTCATATTGCAGTTTTATTCTAGATCAGTAATAGTGAAATTCTGCTCAATGAGTTCCACAAATATTACAAGTCTTCTAACACTTGACTGCTCATGTGGTAAGATGAATAACTGCATCGCTTGCTCTCGTTCCCCTTAGTCGTGGTCTCTGCTTGACTTGAAGGCTACCTGTTGAAGTAGCAAGGCATGTCTATTCCTATCCAGGCTGGCTGCTGGAGGGCAACCACACTGCTGGTTTCTATGCTTTCCTTCTATTTAGGAACTGACCTAAGAAACCAGTGAGTGAACTCTAGCTGATCCATGACATTAGCTAATCAACTGCTAGAAGAAAAGGGGACCAGCAGTGCTGTGGCACCCAGGGCCTGGAATTTGTAGAGTAGGCCGTATTAAGTTCAGATAACTATAAAAACATAAGAAATGGCTCAAATTGGAGTATGAAATGGGTATACCCCCCTGGATAACTCTTGCTTTTCAATCTGTTATGATCAGACTACTTGTACGGATATTGTGACCATTACCATTTTATAGCAGCAGCTACATCAGCTGACATGACTCGAGCATATGATCACGTCCACTCTTGTGTAACTGCCCACACAAACTACATGACACCCACCTTGAAGCTTAAGTGTGAATAGACACTATGGGAACATTGCGAGGAATTATTACAGCCCCACAATAACTTCTTTCCAGCTATGTCAAAATTAATAATTGATTTCAGGCATTAATTTGACAGCCTTGAATTCGCTTGCTGCCAATGACTGTTCGCCACGGAAACTGCAGTGGATGGGTCATATGACTAGGGCAACTGCCTCATCACAGCCGGTGAGACAAAAATAAAGTAGTACTGTTGAAAAAAAATTTTTGGGGGGGGCAACAATAACTATGAAACGGCTAATTTGTTGAAGAATCATTACATTTCTATTAATTGATGAATATGACTAAATATCAACCCAACCACAAACAGTGTGGTTCTTAGCGGTCAACGTTCATGCTTCCACAATTCATTTTAGCCTTGCGGCGTACAGACCTCCCTTTCGCGTCGTATGTTTTGGTATTCCTCCGCCGCAGTCGCACTAGGAAAGAACCCRAACAAAACAGTAGCCCAACTAGCTAGCGTTGTCGACGAATTACTATTTGAGGAATCCCAGTCGGTAATCTCAGATATACCTACCGACAGCCTGTCATTCGTTTGACAATGAAGTTTCAATACAAAGAGGAGCACCCATTTGAGAAGAGACGGTCTGAGGGCGAGAAAATAAGGAAGAAGTATCCGGACAGGGTGCCCGTAAGTAGATGCCTTCTTTGCTAGATAGCTAACGTTAGCCTACTAGCTACAGTACCCTGGCTGGTTTGGCTTCTCAATATGGGTTACTTTGTAGAAAAAGTGTTGATGTCAGTGAGCCCAATTACGACATAACTAACGTTATATAATATCCTCAAGCCATGTCATGTTTGGTTAGGTGCATGTTCACAACGACGCCAAAGAAATAGCTTACTAACGTTGGCTAGTTGGGCAACAACAAACTGCTTCTAAAATGGGCCTAGCAAGCCACCCTACTTGACGGTCAAGTTGACGCAGTTTGGTTGAAAGACTTAAGTCATAGTTTCTACACTGAATGGGAATTTTACACTGAATGGGAATTTGTTTTACTAGCTATAGTAAGCTGTCAACTTATGTTATTTATATTGAGAATGAGACAGATGTGATTTTATTACACACAGCTAACTATAACAATTTAATTGTAGCTATGTTTGTTTAAAGGTCCAATGCAGCCGTTTTTTGTAACCCTATCAAATAACGTTATCTGGGTAACAATTGAGTACCTACTGTGATTGTTTAAAATTCAAATGGTCAAATAACTTCGTAGCAAATACATTTTTTGCTAGGACTGTCTGGTTGGGGAAAGCGTATCTGTTATCAATAATAATAGTGACGCGGCCTGTAATTAGGGGCGTTCCAGCATGTGGACATTTCTGCATCTTCAGTTAACTTCACATTCCAACTCGGGCATCATCTGTACTACGACGGTGGATATTGCTGGTGGATATGGCTTGTAACGCTTCGATCACACCGACAGTATTATTGCGAAAAATAGTATGCAGCAGCATCTGGATATGTATGCAACAAAAAAATCTACATTCACCTTCTGCCACCATTTCTGTCAAGCCGTCAAAGCATACAGTTTGACCCATACGTTCGATAAATYCCGCTGCAAGGCAAACGCAGCGTTTTATTGGAAATGTAGTGTAATTCTGGTGTACCAAAATGCAATAACTCTGTCGGTGTGATCAAAGCATAACGCTTGGAACACACCGACAGCATCATTGTGCAACATAGTATGCGCCATCATCTGGATATGTATGCAACCGAAGTTTAATATTCGCGTTCTGTTAACATTTCTGTCAAGCCGTCTACGCATACAGTTTGAGGCGTACTTTCGATAAATGCAACTGCCTCCTCAACGCAATGCTGCTAGGMAAACGCAGAGTTTAATTGGAAATTAATGTAATTCTGGTGTACCAAAATGCAATGACGCTGTCTGTGTGTTCGAAGTGTAACACCTGCCGTCGTGAACAGAACTGTGGGAAAACAGTGCCAGACAGGCGGGGGCAAACGACACTGTCTACCGGTGTCCTAGYTGTCATTAGCTAGCTACCTATCCTGCTTGCTGTGTACTGGATCCTACCTAGCTAGCATCCAATGTCTTTGCCTGCCAAACACCTGCCCTCACTGTCGTTAACAGAACTGCGGGAAAACCRTTCCCGGCAGGCAAGGGCAAAGTACACTGTCTACCACTGCTAGCTACAGGTGTTGTCTCCCAGACTCTTTGGGGTTCAGGGCATAAAATTCATAACCCCCCAAATTCGGCGGGTGTTCAATTTGCAGGGCTCTACAGTGTGAGCATTACATTCTCGAATAAAAATTCAAAAGGCAAGTATGAGCACGTTAGTCTGGCACTGTTTTCWAAGTATTTCTGTTTGTTTCATAGCTGCTAATTGCTCAAATAAATACAAATCCTATATCCCAACTTGCACCTCAACCCTGCCTGGCAGGGGAGCTGTGTTCGATGACTGAAGTGCTGATTCATTTTTGGAGACGCTGCGCACAGGCATAAAAGTTGGTCTAATTTACAAAGTGAGACTGTGCTTGTTTTTCTTGGCAATATACATTGTTTTGTTCACAAGCTCTGTTTTTCCATAGTTAGTTTGAGTCTGCTGCTTCAACTGATAGCGAATTGACTCCCTAGTCAGATCACAGATGTGTGACAGGGATGAGTGGCCCCGTTACCACGGTAACCTCAGCCCTTAAAGGGGCAGCTGAACATTTAGATTTTTTTGCAGTATATCACATTACTTCTTACTAATACATGTATTGTATTACAAACATTACAAAGCATGCRCATTTGTTTATTGGTGTAATTATGGCAACAACAAAAAAATGGCTAGTAAAAAATCTGAGTGGCTGGTAGATATTTTATTATCTACCTGCCACAGTGGCTGGTGGACCAAAAAGTAAAATTTTGTCCCTGGTGGGGTTTATCGGCGGATGGTGTCCAACATTGACGCATTACCGCCACCTATTATATGAGTGTTCACGCATATGTACCGGAGTCTTAGCTKAAAAATTTACCAATAGGGGTTTCTGCAGATGAAGGAATGGCCTGAATTACAGTCTGCAATTGCACCCTTTACGCTGTTATTGATAGAGTTTGGAACTCTTTTTATTATTGGTCTAACTAATTTACCGCCTGGTGATGTCACCAGGCAGGCCAAAACTCCATCCCACCAAAACAGACAAATTTCAGGTGGTCTTTTCAAACAGCTCTTACACTAAAGGACATTATCATTATTTTCACATTTTCAGTATTATTCCAACCTCATAGTGTGGAAATGTATATAAAACTCACGTTTTACACTGCACAGTGCCTTTAAAACAATAACTAGCTACCAAGCTTGGGACTGTTTTCAAAAACCAAGACCTCATGACTTAAAAATAGTAATTTACTTCCAATGCAATACTTTGACAGGTTAATAGGTAGCTGTAAGAGTTACGGTGTGTGTTTGTTTTAAAGATGTTTTATTTAACTAGGCCAGTCGGTTAAGAACAAATTCGTATTTACAATGATGGCCGGGGAACAGTGGGTTAAACTATTATTCCGCCATTAATTTCGGCACGGTCTCGCTTTAACGCACGCTGTATGTCGTAGTAACGTTAATTTTAAAAATCTAACACAGCGGTTGCATTAAGAACTAATGTATCTTTAATTTGCTGTCCAACCTGTATTTTTTTGTCAAGTTTATGATTAGTTATTGATTAGATTAGGTGCCTCTCCCAAGATTTCTCCCGACATTTTGTTTGCATTTTGGCTACTATTCATATTGTATAACCACGATTTGTGCCGCTAAATAGCACTTTTCGAACAACATATATGTATTGTGTAATTTGATGTTATAGGACTGTTCATTGAAGAAGTTTGAGAAGGTTAGTGAAAATTTTATATCTTTTGCTGGTTTATTCGCTGTATCGCTAACTTTATGTTGAATGAATGGGGCTGTGTGTAGGCTATTGTAGTAAGCTAATATAATGCTATATTGTGTTTTCGCTGTAAAACACTTAAAAAATCTGAAATATTGGCAGGATTCAAAAGATGTTTGTTCTTAATTTGCTGTACACGTGTATTTTTCATAAATGTTTTATGATGAGTATTTAGGTATTTCATGTTGGTTTCTGTAGTTATTCTAGCTGCTTTGGTGAGAGTTGTGATGGTGGCTGCAATGTAAAACTATGATTTATACCTGAAATATGCAAATTTTTCTAACAAACATATGCTATACAATAAATATGTTATCAGACTGTCATCTGATGAGGTTGTTTCTTGGTTAGTGACTATTTTATATCTTTATTTGTTCGATTTGTGATAGCTACCTATGCAGTAAAAGAATTGTGGAAAAAAAAAGTTGGGTCTTTTGCTATCGTGGTTAGCTAATAGAAATACATATTGTGTCTTCCCTGTAAAACATTTTAAAAATCAGAAATGATGGCTGGATTCACAAGATGTGTATCTTTCATCTGGTGTCTTGGACTTGTGATTTCATGATATTTAGATGCTAGTATTTACTTGTGGCGCTATGCTAGGCTATGCTAGTCAGCTTTTTTACTGATGAGGGTGCTCCCGGATCCGGGATTGTGACCAAGTAGAAGTTAACTGCCTTGTTCAGGGACAGAAGGACAGATTTTTACCTTGTCAGCTTGGGGATTCGATCTAGCAACCTTTCGGTTACTGGCCCAACACTATAACCACTAGTTATATTTAGGCCATCTATAGATGTATTGTTTTCAGTCTACACTGTGTCCCTTTAGTTTTAAAGCCCCCCCTTTTGTAAGAATGTCTTAGGCAGAAATGACAATAGGTTCCTAACCTTAATTTTCAGGGTTTGCTTAATGCTGTAATAGCCTACTTTTTGGTCGACCTGACCAAATTTCCATAGAAATGTGAGTTATAGATCTGTAATTCTCATTGAAAGCAAGTTAAGAAGCAGTAGATATGTTATATGTCCACTGTTTCTATGCTTCCCGTTTTAAAGTTTCATATTTGCCTCTTTTTACTTTTGGTTTGGTACACTAGCTGATAATCCTAGCCAGGTCAAAATGTCTATTCCTTATTTGTGATGTAAGGCATAACTATCCAAATCACTGGAGGTTGGTGGCACCTTAAATTGGGGAGGACGGGCTCGTGGTAATGGCTGGAGTGGAATCAGTGGAATGTTATCAAACGCATGGTTTCCATGTGTTAATGCCATTCCATTAGCGCTGTTGCGGCCATTAATATGAGCCGTCCTCCCCTCAGCAGCCTCGACTGATCTCTGGGCTCTCCAAAACTGTGTCTGGAGAGTGACAGTCCTGTGCGTTTTCACTCCAACCCTAATCTAGCACACCTGATTCTAATAATTAACTGAATTAGGTTAGTTATAACTGTGGTTGGAGTGAAAACCAAGAGGGGGTAGCTCTCCAGGAACAGGGTTGGAAAGCCCTGATGTAAACAATTTGCAGACAGACTCGGTGTAGGTTTTATGCACTGAATACAGGCCTTGGATGGAGCACAGGGAATTGTTATTTTTCTGGGAGATTTGGTTCTTCATTCAATCCGCATCGCTGAACTTCATTTTTACAGCATGATTGAAATGTGAAGGCAATGTTCCTGCTTTAGCGGAGAGTGCGTTCCCGGTAAACACTGCATGTGTCGGCTCAATCTGAAATTACTTTTACATTTCTATCGGGGACTCTGTAACGCTTCAGTTTTGCACATTGAATAGATCCCGTGGTTGTATTTCAGCCCCCCCAACTATATCATCCTGTGTTGTGGGTATTTGCTACGAGGGCTGTGTGGAAAACCAACTTGTCCGCTAGACATCAGCAAAATAGACATCTGCACTGTGCGCGACGCAACCACAGGTTAAGATGGCATAACTGGCCTTTTTGGCCACATCTTTTTGTTTATCGAGCTTGACCAGAGGAAGAAGCGACACGACCGGTTTCCCTCTGCCCAAAATCTGTCCAATGTGTTCCTATTGGCCTATTTTGGACCTCAGCTTGTCGCCTGCCTTACCGCCTTTGGTACAACAACTCCTGTTGTTAGTGCGTCATTATATGCAGATCTCTGGCTTGACACAGCAGTATAATCCAAATGGAGAAGCATTTAATAATCCCATGTCAGTGTGCCATAATGGTTTCTGAAAATCACCTCGCATGATGGAGTTTCAGTGGGTCTGAGACTATTTTCAGATCCCCTTTCCTCGAAATGTGAAGCAAACAAGCTTGAATAGCGCAATCGTATGTGACCAAGTTAATTTACCAGTGAGTGGAAATGTTGTAAGAGATATGAATGTAACAAAGTCTATTTTTTTATTATTTTTTTTATACATTTTTGGAGACACAGCCATACAATATTAAGGTCTTTCTAAATGTGTTTCCCCCTTCTAATTGTAGGTAATTGTGGAAAAAGCCCCCAAAGCAAGGATAGGAGATCTGGACAAGAAGAAATACCTTGTGCCCTCTGACCTCACAGGTAGGTAACCAGTTATTATGGTTATGTGCCATCCATGTACCACAAGTCTATACCACTCTCTTCAGAACTTTAATAGTTAAATTCATTTCTTTCTACTACAGTGGGCCAATTCTACTTCCTCATCCGAAAACGAATCCACCTGCGGGCCGAGGACGCCCTGTTCTTCTTTGTAAACAACGTCATTCCTCCCACCTCAGCCACCATGGGCCTTCTATACCAGGTATGACTCCTCCCCGCTACCTTAAAACGCTTTTCTGCTGCTTTTCCCCCCGCACACTGACTCGGTACCTGTACCCCCTGTGTATAGCCTAACTCGTTATTGAGTTACTAAACTTGAGTTTATTAAATATTTTCTTAACTCTTCTTGAACTGCACTGTTGGTAAAGTAAGCATTTCACGGTAAGGTCTACACTTGTTGTATTTGGTGCATGTGACAAAGTTTGGATTGGGGATGCCTTTCAGGGAAGCCTCCCCCCTCTGTTTTGTCAACTCATACCAACACCTCTTTATTGCGCTCTCTTTCAGGAGCACCATGAAGAGGACTTTTTCCTCTACATTGCCTACAGTGATGAGAGTGTCTATGGAGACAGCCAAACAGAAGTCTAAACCCCTCCCCCCTTCGTCACCCAAATCTTCTCCCCCAAACCTCCCTTATCTCCATTGAAATGCTATATCCAGCTCAGCAGCCTAGTTCCCCGAGCAAAGACGTCAGATGCACTTTCACTTCCCCTCCTTCCCTCATCCATCCATTTTTACCTCCTTTAATACTTTTCGCACAGTCTGAATTTTATTTGCCTCCGGGTCTCTGAGATGGGGATTTCGGTTGAATGGTCCCGTGGCCAGTTTTCATAGTGCTTTAATCATGCTGAAACGGATAGAGGAGAGATGCCATTTTGAAATGAGTGTTAGAATTAGACCATATTACCAGTCATTATAAAGATACGTGGAAAATAAAATGTAAACTTTGGATGTAGCGTGATAGGTTAAATTCTGCTCCATTTGGCAATGATAAAATGTTATGTTTTACTAATGTATTAGCGCTGGTAAGATACTCTGACGACGTAGTGTATTTGACGTCTGACTGGAGTAGAATAGAATTCCGACTGAACCATCATCTTCCGCCTGTCTCCGCTTTCAGTGGTTAAAAAAAATCTATATTATTTGGATTGATTACTATTATGATTCTTTATTATTGTACTTGTAATTTTTAGATGGCTTAATTTCTGAAAAGTATTGTAAAGCTCAGTGCAATTTTACTTTTTAAAAGTTTTGTTCTACTTTAAAAAAGTTAGAACTCGGTATAGCTGTTACTGGCATTCTCCACTCATGATAAAATGTGATGAAAAGCCAACTTTGTTTCCTGTCTTTTCGTTACTGTCTTTTTTTTTCCCCTGACTTTTCCTGCATATCTCTACTGTATGTGAACATATGGAAACAGTTTCCGCAACCATAGTCTTGAAAGTGGAGAACACACATTTCTCTCTTTATTTAGGTTATTCTCCTGTTCACACCTGAGCTTTCAAAATGGAATCTGTTTGATCACTACACCACAGACTGCACTCACTGTGGAGACATCCAATCCCATCATCACATAGTGTAGGGAAGACGAGACAGAAATTAATATTAATCTTGCTATTGACCCAAGATTGAGTAGTGCTGAGGTAGTTTCCTCACCTTCACTGTCAGATGGGTTTAGTTTGGTATCAGTCTGGGTAGAAGATGGAAAAAGGTTAAGACAACGGAATTCTAATACCCCATAACGCTTTGCAACAATGGGACCAGCTATGCTAGTTAGCAGCAGCCAATGAACTTGTTTATTTTGTAACGCTGCCGCATTGAATTATTACGTTGTCCAAACCTGCATATTTTCGACCTACATTATACAGTACCAGTCAAAAGTTTGGACACCTACTCATTCAATGGTTTTTTGTTATTTTTACTATTGTC
Source organism: Salvelinus sp. IW2-2015 (assembly GCF_002910315.2). Taxonomy (NCBI): domain Eukaryota; kingdom Metazoa; phylum Chordata; class Actinopteri; order Salmoniformes; family Salmonidae; genus Salvelinus; species Salvelinus sp. IW2-2015. Next base: position 31,992,711 of record NC_036840.1, read on the forward strand.
TACATTGTAGAATAATAGTGAAGACAAACTATGAAATAACACATATGGAATCATGTAACCAAAAGTGTTAAACAAACCAACATATTTTAGATTCAAAGTTGCCGGCCTTTGCCTTGATGACAGCTTTGCATACTCTTGACATTCTCTCAACCAGCTTCACCTGCAATGCTTTTCCAACAGTCGTGAAGGAGTTCCCACATATGCTGAGCACTTGTTGGCTGCTTTTCCTTCACTCTGCGGTCCAACTCATCCCAACCATCTCAATTGGGTTGAGGCCAGGTCATCTGAAGAAGCACTTAATAATTCTCTTTCTTGGTCAAATACGCCCTTACGCAGCCTGGAGGTGTGTTGGGTTATTGTCCTGTTGAAAAACAAATGATAGTCCCACTAAGCGCAAACCAGATGGGATGGCGTATCGCTGCAGAAGGCTGTGGTAGCCATGCTGGTTAAGTGTTGCTTGAATTCTAAATAAATAACCAACAGTGTCACCAGCAAAGCACCCCCACATTACACCACCTCCCCAATGCTTCAAGGTGGGGAACCACACATTCAGAGAACATTCATTCACCTATTCTGCGTTTCACAAAGACGGAGCAGTTGGAACCAAAATTCTCAAATTTGGACTCATCAGACCAAAGGACAGATTTCGACCAGTCTAATGTCGATTGCTTGTGTTTCTTGGCCCAAGCAAGTCTTCTTATTGGTGTCCTTTAGTAGTGGTTTCTTTGCATCAATTTGACCACATGAAGGACTGATTGATGCAGTCTCCTCTGAACAGTTGATGTTGAGATGTGTCTGTTACTTGAACACTGAAGCATTTATTTGGGCTACAGTTTCTGTGTCTGGTAACTCTAATGAACTTAGCCTCTGCAGCAGAGGTAACTCTGGGTCTTCCTTTCCTGTGGCAGTCCTCATGAGAGATAGTTTCAGCATAGCGCTTGATGGTTTCTGCGACTGCACTTGAAATGTTCAAAGTTCTTGAAATTTTCCGGATTGACTGACCTTCATGTCTTAGTTATGGACTGTCATTTCTCTTTGCTTATTTGAGCTGTTCTTGCCATAATATGGACTTGGTCTTTTACCAAATAGGGTTATCTTCAGTATACCACCCCTACCTTGTCACAACACAACTGATTGGCTCAAATGGATTAAGAAGGAAAGAAATTCCACAAATGAACTGTTAAGACACCTGTTAATAGAAATGCATTCCAGGTGACTACCACATGAAGCTGGTTGAGAGAATGCCAAGCGTGTGCGAAGCTGTCATCAAGGAAAAAGGTGGTTACTTTGAAGAATCTCAAATATAAAATATATGATTTAACACTTGGTTACTACATTTTTTATTTAACTAGGCAAGTTAGTTAACACATTCTTATTTACAATGACGGCCTACCGGGGAACAGTGGATTAACTGCCTTGTTCAGGGKCAGAATGACAGATTTTTACCTCGTCAGCTCTGGGATTCGATCCAGAGCTGACGAGGCCCAACACTATAACCAATAGGCTACCTGCCACCCCTACATGATTCCATATGTGTTATTTCATTGTAGTTTTGATGATTTAACTATTTTTCTACAATGTAGAAAATAAACTCAGCAACAAAAGAAATGTCCCTTTTTCAGGACCCTGTCTTTCAAAGATAATTTGTAAAAATCCAAATATCTTCACGGATATTTATTGTAAAGGGTTTAAACACTGTTTCCCATGCTCAACGAACCATAAACAATTAATGAACATGCACCTGTGGAACGGTCGTTAAGACACTAACAGCTTACAGACGGTAGGCAATTAAGGTCACAGTTATGAAAACTTAGGACACTAAAGAGGCCTTTCTACTGACTCTGAAAAACACCAAAAGAAAAATGCCCAGGGTCCCTGCTCGTCTGCATGAATGTGCCTTAGGCATGCTGCAAGGAGGCATGAGTTCTACAGATGTTGCCAGGGCAATAAATTGCAATGTCCGTACTGTGAGATACCTAAGACATCGCTACAGGATGGACAGCTGATCGTCCTCGCAGTGGCAGACCACGTGTAACAACACCTGCACAGGATCGGTACTTCTGAACATCACACCTGCGGGACAGGTACAGGATGGCAACAACAACTGCCGAGTTACACCAGGAACGCACAATCCCTCCATCAGTGCTCAGACTGTCCGCAATAGGCTGAGAGAGGCTGGACTGAGGGCTTGTAGGCCTGTTGTAAGGCAGGTCCTCACCAGACATCACCGGCAACAATGTCGCCTATGGGAACAAACCGTCACTGGACCATACACGACTGGCAAAAAGTGCTCTTCTCTGACGAGTCACGGTTTTGTCTCACCAGGGGTGATGGTCGGATTTGCGATGATCGTCGAAGGAATGAGTGTTACACCGAGGCCTGTACTCTGGAGCGGGATCGATTTGGAGGTGGAGGGTCCATCATGGTCTGGGGCGGTGTGTCACAGCATCGTCGGACTGAGCTTGTCATTGCAGGCAATCTCAACGCTGTGCGTTACAGAGAAGCCATCCTCCTCCCTCATGTGGTACCCTTCCTGACATGACTCTCCAGCATGACAATGCCATCAGCCATACTGCTTGTTCTGTGTGTGATTTCCTGCAAGACAGGAATGTCAGTGTTCTGCCATGGCCAGCGAAGAGCCCGGATCTCAATCCCATTGAGCACGCCTGGGACCTGTTTGATCGGAGGGTGAGGGCTAGAGCCATTCCCCCCAGAAATGTCCGGGAACTTGCAGGTGCCTTGGTGGAAGAGTGGGGTAACATCTCACAGCAAGAACTGGCAAATCTGGTGCAGTCCATGAGGAGATGCACTGCAGTACTTAATGCAGCTGGTGGCTACACCAGATACTGGCTGTTACTTTTGATTTTGACCCCCCCTTTGTTCAGGGACACATTATTCCATATCTGTTAGTCACATGTCTGTGGAACTTGTTTAGTTGTTGAATCTGATGTTCATACAAATATTTGCACGTTAAGTTTGCTGAAAATAAAGTCAGTTGACAGTGAGAGGACGTTTCTTCTTTTGCTGAGTTTAGTAAAAATAAAGAAACTCTTGAATGAGTCTGTGTGTCCAAAATTTGTCTGGTACTGTATATACAAAAGTATTTGGACACCCCATCAAATTAGTGGATTTGGCTATTTCAGCCACACCTGTTGCTGACAGGTGTATAAATTTGAGCATACAGCCATGCAATCTCCATAGACAAACATTGGCAGGAGAATGGTCCGTACTGAAGAGCTCAATGACTTTCAATGCGGCACCGACATAGGACGCCACCATTCTGTAGCACATAACAATCGTCTGTTCTCGGTTGCAACACTCATTACGAGTTCCAAACTGCCTCTGGAAGCAACGTCAGCACAATAACTATTTGTCAGAATTTTTGTGGAATTGGGTTTCCATGCCCAAGCAGCCGCGCACAAGCCTAAGATCACCATGCGCAATTCCAAGCGTCGGCTGGAGCGGTGTAAAGCTCACCGCCATTGGTGCTCCCGAGTGGCGCAGAGGTCTAAGGCATGGCATCTCAGTGCTAGAGGCGTCAATACAGACACCCTGGTTCGAATCCAGGCTGTATCACACCCGTCCGTGATTGGGAGTCCCATAGGGCGGCGCACAATTGGCCCCGCGTCGTCTGGGTTTGGCCGGTGTAGGCCGTCATTGTAAATAAGAATTAGATCTTAACTGACTTGCCTAGTTAAATAAAGGTTCAATTAAAAAATATATATTAAATTGGACTCTAGAGCAGTGGAAACGCGTTCTCTGGAGTGATAAATCACGCATCACCATCTAGCAGTCCGACAGACAAATCTGGGTTGGGTTGATGCTAGGAAAACGCTACCTGTCCTAATGATTAATGCCAACTAAAGGAATAATGGTCTGGGGCTGTTTTTCATGGTTCGGACTAGGCCCCTTAGTTCCAGTAAAGGGAAATCTTAATGCTACAGCATAGAATGACATTCTAGACGATTCTGTGCTTCCAACTTTGTGGCAACAGTTAGGGGAAGGCCCTTTGCTGTTTCAGCATGACAATGCACCTGTGCACAAAGCGAGGTCCATACAGAAATGGTTTGTCTAGATCAGTGTGGAAGAACTTACCTATGAGGAATGAACTGTGGCTGGAGAGCCCCTTGAAGGAAAGGAAATTATGCATTATGAAAGGAAATAGTACTATGAACAACCTGTATATACATTATTAAAATAAATGACTTTAAAGGGTTATTCACCATTAGAGTCTAAATCATCTATACGAGGGATCATCAACTTGATTCAGCCGTGGGATATTTTTTTTTCTTGAGTGGATGTAAGGAAGCCAGAACATAATTATAAATAATTTGTTGACTGCAAATTTAACCAAACAGATATATTTGACTTAAACATCATTTCAAACCTTGCATACAATCACATATATCTCTATTATGCGTCGGAATAGATCGGAACAGATATCCAAAATGAAAATCACCTGGAGCTGATTTGCTGGGGCCCCAAATAAAATATACTGTAGGCTTACTTCATGACTGTCAGTTGTGTAATCTGTCTGCATATGAAACATACAAGCACCATTTCTTTTCAGTCTGAACATTTCAATACATTAGTTATAGTTGTCCCACGTGCACACTGCTCCATCTTATCAGTGTGCTGTTGAACCATGTTCTGTGTGCCTGCCCTAGATACTCAAAGCAGTGGGAGGTTTTTTATGTGCAGTGGGAGGGACTGGGAGCTATTAAAGCCCCGATGAAGAGTATAGGTTTTGATGAAGATAAAATTACAAAATAAAAGTTCCCAAATTTGCAATCAAGTTCATGTGTTTTCTGCAAACAACGTTTTTTTGGGTATTTGTGCTTTACTTTAGTATTTCTATTTTTGACAACTTTTACTTCACTACATTTCTAAGGAAAAGAATGTACTTTTTACTCCGAACATTTTCCCTGACACCCAAAAGTATTCATTACATACCTAATGCTTAGCAAGACAGGAAACTGGTCCAATTAAGTATACTGTATTTTAGCGGTTACATTTACTTTCAGTTTTACTTGAGTCATTTTCTGTTAAGGTATCTTAACTTTTACTCTCAAGGTCTTCTGGGAAGTACTGAATAGAAACCCCAACTCCCAGTGCTTCACTGACGTCAAAACAGGAAGGGTCCTTTCACACCGGAAAGGTATCAGTTCGGGAAAAAACTCATTTATGAACGCGAAATTCATAATATAGAAACAAAGTTACAGTTTTTCATAGAATAACAAATGTTCCGCTTTATAATCCACACCAAAAAACACACACCAAGAGGAGACATAAGTTTTCATCTTGGAAAACTCGCAAAGCAACGAAAGTAAGTTCTCTGTTTACAACTTCACGCCTGCTGGCCCTTCATCGATCTAACATTAACAATGTAACGTTAGCTAGCTGCTAGCATAGCCAGATCAGATGCAATGCAACGTTAGCTAGGTGGGGGTGAATGCATGCAATTTATTATTTCTATTAACAACAAAGTAAAAAATAAATAAATATGTAAACACAAGTGTCAGTTCCTAGCAATTATTGTCACCTTTTGCTGTTGCTGCCTGTAACTATATTTACTTCCCATATCTTCTCAATTGATTCTGCTGCATTCAGCTGGCCCCTCCATTTCCTGTCACCATGCCTGCTCTGCAGGACAGACCGAAGCTGTCCAACGCCATGGCCAGAGCTCTCCACAAGCACATTATGAGAGAAAGAGATCGCAAAAGACAGGGTGAGATATCACAAGGCTGGCTTGGCTTGACTACTGCATTTCCTCCCAACCATAACCAAAAAGCCAGATTTCTTCCCACAATTATGTCATTGTAATTGGTGTCTCTTTTCTTCCAAATCTTAGAGGAGGAGGAGGAGGTGGACAAGATGATGGAGCAGAAGATGAAAGAGGAAGAAGAGAGAACAAATTCCACAATTATGTTGTTGTAATTGGTGTCTCTTTTCTTCCAAATCTTAGAGGATGAGGAGGTGGACAAGATGATGGAGCAGAAGATGAAAGAGGAAGAAGAGCGAAAGAGAACAAGAGAGATAGAGGAGAGGATGTCACTGGAGGAGACGAAAGAACAGGTCAGAGAAAGTCATTACAAACAGATGGGAGATTTCTCACCTTAACCCTCTCTTACATTCCCTTTTCCTCCTCACAGGTGATGAARATGGGGGAGAAGCTGCAGGGACTGCAGGAGGAGAAGCATCAGCTCTTCCTCCAGCTGAAGAAGGTCCTGCACGAGGAGGAGAAGAGGCGCAGGAAGGAGCAGAGGTGAGAGGAAGGGAGCCCCTGACTCCTTAGGTGCATCTCAATAGTCAAGCTTCCTTAACGTTAGTGTAGCTTGATAAAATAAGGTCAATAAGCCAAATTAGATTATTGAAATGCAACCCACCCAGTTTGGAATAGGAATGAGCTTGTAATAAGGCCATATATAAAGGATTTGCTGATTTGTTAGAAATCTCCTGTCAGATATCTCACCTGTTTTTACCTCTCCTGCAGTGACATCACAACACTGACGTCAGCCAGCTACCAGTCCAGTCTAACCATGCACACAGGACAGCATCTCCTCAACATCCAAGGTAAGCTATACACGTGTTCATGACTGTCATCTCCTAAGCAATTACATTAAATGAACATCAAAATAACGTGGTCATTTTCCAGACGCATTTATCACAAGCTGTTTACTTTGAACACATGAATTCAATATATGTGGCACTGGCCCACAATTAGTCTATCCACAAATGACTTCTGAGGTTCCCGCCGGTCACTACACCATACTCCCTCATCACTTTTTTGTTCTCTCTAACCTCTATCAGAAAGTCCAGTCAGTCACAACAGGCCCGGGGCTCTCATGTCGGAGCGCAGTAAACAGTTGTTTCCAACACCTGTCATCCCGGTGAGTTGCAACTGGGTGGCCCTGTGCATGTGTAATGTCTCATCTAACCACTAGATGTCGCTATTGTAATGGTCATCTTTTTATCAGGCAAACCTTTCAATTCCAGTTGAAGTCGGAAGTTTACGTACACTTAGGTTGGTCATTAAAACTAGTTTTTCAACCACTCCACAAATTTCTTGTTAACAAACTATAGTTTTGGTAAGTCGGTTAGGACATCTACTTTGTGCATGACACAAGTAATTTTTCCAACAATTGTTTACAGACAGATTATTTCACTTATCATTCACTGTATCACAATTCCAGTGGGTCAGAAGTTTACATACACTAAGTTGACAGTGCCTTTAACAGCTTGGAAAATTCCAGAAAATTGTCATGGCTTTAGAAGCTTCTGATAGGCTAATTGACATAATTTGTGTCATTTGGAGGTGTACCTGAGGATGTATTTCAAGGCCTACCTTCAAACTCTATGCCTCCTTGCTTGACATCATGGGAAAATCAAAAGAAATCAGCCAAGACCTCAGAAAGAAAATGTTGTAGACCTCCACAAGTCTGGTTCATCCTTGGGAGCAATTTCCAAACCTGAAGGTACCACGTTCATCTGTACAAACAATAGTACGTAAGTATAAACACCATGGGACCACGCAGCCGTCATACCGCTCAGGAAGGAGACGTGTTCTGTCTCCTAGAGATGAACGTACTTCGGTCAAAGTGCAAAGGACCTTGTGAAGAGCTGGAGGAAACAGGTACAAAAGTATCTATATCCACAGTAAAACGGGTCCTATATCGACATAACCTGAAAGGCCGCTCAGCAAGGAAGAAGACACTGCTCCACAACCGTCATAAAAATGCCAGACTACGGTTTGCAACTGCACATGGGGACAAAGACTGTACTTTTTGGAGAAATGTCCTCCTTGTATGTTTGGAGGAAAAAGGGGGAGGCTTGCAAGCCGAAGAACACCATCCCAACCGTGAAACACGGGGTGGCAGCATCGTGTTGTGGGTGCTTTGCTGCAGGAGGGACTGGTGCACTTCACAAAATAGATGGCACATGAGGATGGAAAATTATGTGAGATATTGAAGCAACATCTCAAGACATCAGTCAGGAAGTAAAGCTTGGTTGCAAATGGGTCTTCCAAATGGACAATGACCCCAAGCATACTTCCAAAGTTGTGGCAAAATGGCTTAAGGACAACAAAGTCAAAGTATTGGAGTGGCCACCACAAAGCCCTGACCTCAATCCTACAGAAAATTTGTGGCAGAACTGAAAAGGCATGTGCGAGCAAGGAAGCCTGCAAACCTGACTTGGTTACACCAGCTCTGTCAGGAGGAAGGGCCAAAATTCACCCGACTTATTGTGGGAAGCTTGTGGAAGGCTACCCAAAACGTTTGACCCAAGTTAAACAATTTAAAGGCAATGCTACCAAATACTAATTGATGTATGTAAAACTTCTGACCCACTTGGAATGTGATGAAAGAAATAAAAGCTGAAATAAATAATTCTCTCTACTATTATTCTGACATTTCACATTCTTAAAATAAAGTGGTGATCCTAACTGACTGAAGACAGAGAAGTTTTACTAGGATTAAATGTCAGGAATTGTGAAAAACTGAGTTTTAATGTATTTGGCTAAGGTGTATGTAAACTTCCGACTTCAATTGTATATCTTGGCATCAATAGTGTCAATAAAGTGAGTTCCAGGCATCAGCATTTGGCCCAAGCTGGAATCAAATCCTTAACTCTGTAGTTACAAACACCACCCACTGAAACATAGTGAATGTCAGTGATGTCAACAACAGACACATAACCCATGCTCTGTGTGACTGCTTATAGAGTGACCGTTTCACTCTCCTCGCTCCACAGGGCCGCCACTACCAGAGCCAGCCTGGATTCAGTGCGGGCCCGGCAGAGCACGGCCAGTTCGGTGGCAGTCAGTCAGTCCACGAGAGCTACGGCGTGGCCCAGACACAGCACCCCTCCAGCTATGCCCCCGGCCCCTCTGTACCCGTCAGCTTCGCCAGTAGCTCCCAGATCAGAGGTAGCATGTGTGTGCAAGCTGAATATTAATAATGCCTCCGACAGGAAATGCCATTGTGGACTATGTAGTAATTAAAATTGCTAATCATGACAGCATACTGACAGTATTAGTTTCCACAGTCTGACTCTTGCTGTCTGTCTCCTGTCCAGGTGCATCTGCATTCCAAGCCATGCAGTACCTTCCTCAACAGCCTGGCTACGCTGTTCACAGTCACTTCACCTCCCAGCAAGGATTCATCACTGGTGCTGGAATACCCCTTCAGAAGCAGTTGGAACATGCCAACCAACAGTCTGGCTTCACTGATGGGGTAAGACCACTGGTCAGACAGATTGGGAGGAAAATGCTCTTTCAAGACGTGCACATTATAAGGTTAAGTTTTCTATATATTCAACCACTAAACCTAGTTGTGAATCTGTTTTGATAAAAGTGCATATTGCACAAATTAAAATCTGAGTTGTCCTTGATACTCCTTTATACAGTTGAAGTCGGAAGTTTACATACACTTAGGTTGGAGTCATTAAAACTAGTTTTTCAATCACTTCACAAATTTCTTGTTAACAAACTATAGTTTTGGCAAGTCAGTTAGGACATCTACTTTGTGCATGACACAAGTAATTTTTCCAACAATTGTTTACAGACAAGATTAATTCACTTATAATTCACTGTATCACAATTCCAGTGGGTCAGAAGTTTACATACACTAAGTTGACTGTGCGTTTAAACAGCTTGGAAAATTCCAGAAAATGATGTCATGGCTTTAGAAGCTTCTGATAGGCTAATTGACATCATTTGAGTCAATTGGAGGTGTACCTGAGGATGTATTTCAAGGCCTACCTTCAAACTCTGTGCCTCCTTGCTTGACATCATGGGATAATCTAAAGAAGTCAGCCTAGACCTCAGAAAACAAATTGCAGACCTCCACAAGTCTGGTTCATCCTTGGGCACAATTTCCAAATGCCTGAAGGTACCACGTTCATCTGTACAAACAATAGTATGCAAGTATAAACACCATGGGATCACGCAGCTGTCATACCGCTCAGGAAGGAGACGCATTCTGTCTCCTAGAGATGAATGTACTTTGGTGCGAAAAGTGCAAATCAATCACAGAACAACAGCAAAGGGCCTTGTGAATAGGCTGGAGGAAACAGGTACAAAAGTATCTATATCCACAGTAAAAACGAGTCCTATATCGACATAACCTGAAAGGCCGCTCAGCAAGGAAGCAGCCACTGCTTCAAAACCGCCATAAAAAGCCAGACTACGGTTTGCAACTGCTCATGGGGACAAAGATTGTACTTTTTGGAGAAATGTCCTCTGGTCTGATGAAATAAAAATATAACTGTTTGGCAGAAAAAGGGGGAGGCTTGCAAACCAAAGAACACCATCCCAACCGTGAAACACGGTGGTGGCAGCATCATGTTGTGGGGGTGCTTTGCTGCAGGAGGGACTGGTGCACTTCACAAAATAGATGGCATCATGAGGGTGGGAAATTATGTGGATATGTTGAAGCAACATCTCAAGGCATCAGTCAGGAAGTTAAAACTTGGTCGCAAATGGGTCTTCCAAATGGACAATGACCCCAAGCATACTTCCAAAGTTGTGGCAAAATGGCTTAAGACAACAAAGTCAAGGTTTTGGAATGGCCATCACAAAGCCCTGACCTCAATCCTATAGAAAATGTGTGGGCAGAACTGAAAAAGCATGTGCGAGCAAGGAGGCCTACAAACCTGACTCATTTACATCAGCTCTGTCGGGAGGAATGGGCCAAAATTCACCCAACTTATTGTGGGAAGCTTGTGGAAGGCTACCCAAAACGTTTGACCCAAGTTAAACAATTTAAAGGCAGTGCTACCAAATACTAATTGAGTGTATGTAAACTTCTGACCCACTGGGAATGTGATTTAATAAATAATTCTTTCAACTATTATTCTGACATTTCACATTCTTAAGATAAAGTGGTGATCCTAACTGACCTAAGACAGGGAATTTTTACTAGGAATAAATGTCAGGAATTGAGTTTAAATGTATTTGGCTAAGGTGTATGTAAATTTCTGACTTCAACTGTACCTCTTGTCCTTTCCTTGTGTTTCCCTAAACTCCTGTTGTTCCAGGGTGCTATGAGACCCATGCACCCCCAAGCCCTCCATGCATCTGTTGCTGGCCTGCTGCCCACCCCCTCCTTGGCTGTTCAGATCCCCACTCCAAAGGTACCTCTCAGCCACCCCTCCCCACCTCTCACTGTTACCGTTGACTGTTGACCCACCACCCCATCAGAAATATGGGTGCATCTGAAAATGGTTATTTAAAATTTAAAAAAAGGAAAAAAAGTGGATTGCTTTGCTTATTGTTGAAGTATAGATTGAAAAGTGAAAAGCCAGAGTAAACCCAGTGTGAATCTTGAATATGAATTAATCTTAGTGAACTAATATATATATATATATTTTTTTTTAAATGTGTCACCTGAAATTCTATTTCAATTATGACTTGGTCATTTGAAATAGGGATGGTTTGTCTTAAAGTTCTTAACTATTGCTTGGTAACATTTAACTGACGTTTCATGCAGGCACCTTTCCAGAGCTCTCCCCAAACGGCTCCCCGCCATGCCTTCCTCCCCCATGCCCAGAGTTCACAGCGGTTCTATCACCACAGCAAGTAACCACGGTTACCTGCCTAAACTATCTCCCCCGGGAGTTCTTATCGTTCAGATTTCATTGGCTCACTCAAGATTCGAGAAGACTGGAATTATGGCATAGTAAACTTGGATCATGATGGTTGATTGTAAAGCCCAAACCCACAGGCTTGACTTTAATATTTATTGTATAGTTCATTGTATTACTTTAGTTTTAGTGGCCTAAATGTTCTAGGAAACTTCTCTCCTGAAACTGTATAGTGTTTTACTTTCTCCTTTTTGTGTGTTTGGATGTATTACCTCGGAAACTGTCCTCCAAAACAAATAAAAAAATCACAATTTAACAATTTGTCTTTAATTTTGTTTGGGTGGGAGACGTTCTGCACAGTTTGGACTTCTTTGTGAATACAATAAAGCAAAAAACATGCCATAACTTTCTCATGAGTTTGTACAAAGTAATAATGGGTCAACTACTTGGTGCCTCTCCCTATAGGTGACTCAGTGTGTCTACTAGCTAGCTACCTGCTCTGTTGGCAGCCTCTAAGGGTCTTTGCCAAGGTGTCGAGGGAAATGGAAGACAAGGGACCGATTGTGGTTCCTAAGTTCTTTGCTGAAAGGTCCTGTACGTGGTCTCAATCAGATACTTGTGAAACACTGGAATTGGCATGCGAGTTTCCTTTCTCCCAAATGCTTGTGTGTGACGCTTGTTCAACTCCTACTCTGAAAGGTCTGATCCTGGCATCTTTTAACAGACAAGTTTAGGTGATATACGATACACACAATATTGAATAGGACATATGGGGCTCATTCAGAAGGGCGGATCACTGAAAATCAGATAGTAATGTATAGACCTGACAAGTCTCCATTGTTCCATTGAAAATGGTGCCAGTTCTATATTTCTATTGCAACATTACGAGCACAGCGCTCCTAAACAGAACAGCATCACTCATCATAAATCTAGAGTTGAAGAAGCCCTTGATCAATCAGGAGAGAATTTACAAAAAAGACATTTGAGACATTTCCACCAGCCCTCCCCTGACTGTAGGTGCAGTAGCTACCTACGCCCTTACAGGCGGCATGTTTGTGAGAGCACTTCTTTCTCCATTAGTCTGTACTGGTGCTGACTTGTATGCTGTGTGTGTACTGACTTGTGTGTGTACTGGTGCTGATTTGTATGCTGTCTGTGTGTGTGTACTGGTGCTGACTTGTATGCTGTGTATGTATATATATATATATAAATATATAGAGAGAATGTTTTGACTGTTTGCAATTTCCAATTATTTATTGAAATTAGTTTCCAATTTTACCCAGAGAAGGGTGAGAAAGTACAGAGGGAGAGTTAACGAAAAATTTAAAAAATAAAGAAAAAGAGAGAATAGCATTGACATGGCCGTATTCCCTCCTTTTTCAGATCCAGTGCATCTTGTTAACCCCTGGAAGAGAGTGGGGAGGACAAGGAAAGTACAGGGGTAGGATAGGTAGAAAATGAGAAAAAGGGAAAAAGAGCAAGAAGAAGTGAATGAGGAAGAAAGAAAAAAAGCGGACAGTGTAGTTGTGTGCATCAATACAAAACAGTTCACAAGTTCTTTGAGGTACAGTACACACTCCAAACACAAAGATCCGTTCACACATCAAAATACAGTAACCAACAGCACATTCAACAACCTTGACCTCACATTTCATATCCAGTGGTATTCAAAGTCGGGGTCGCAGCAGAACTTCAGTGGGGTCGGTACTCTTCAATTTTCGAATTAAAGGGATATTCAGGATTTTGGCAATGAGGCCCTTTATCTACTTCCCCAGAGTCAGATGAACTTGTGGATACCATTTTTATGTCGGTGCACATTATGTAGGAAGTTAGAGGTAGTTTAGTGAGCTAATGCTAACTAGTATCAGCACAATTACTGGAAGTCTATGGGTATCTGAGTCTATGGGTACCTGCTAGCATGCTAGCAGATACCCATACACTTCGTCATTGCGCTAACGTTAGTTAGCAATTGCACGCATAGACATAAAACTGGTAAACACAGGTTCATCTGACTGGGAAAGTAGATAAAAGGCCTCATTGCCAAAATCCGGAAGTATCCCTTTAAGAGTACAGATTATTGCATGGGACAATATACAAACGTTTTGAGAAAGATAATTAGAAAAATACAATTTTATGGACTAAATGTATTTATTGGGTTCTTTTCATTTTGATAAGAGACGAATGCAATGAATTTTAGGTTATTTGTTGATGTAAAATAATTGAACCGATTTTAAGGGTGTGTCATTAGATTTGGGCCGGGGTTGTGAAAAATTGTGTCACCACTGAAAAAGTTAGAAAACCACTGAAATATACCATTACACTCACACAAATACACCAAGCATGGGAATCTATATTAAAACAACTCTTTATACAAGATATACACATATACACACATTGTGTTTGTACATAAATACCGTAAATGAATAATAACAAGTACAAAGTGCATAAGGGGTAGAAAAGTCCATTGCTGTAACATATTGCTTCACAGGTACCCTTCAGAGATTTAATTTAATTAACATGTAAGACATCCTCAGTATACAGTCCAGTTATTTCCCCATGTTTTTCAAAACAGACATACGCTGTAGTCAGCTTAAAGACTACACAGCCTAGTAAATGAAATAAGAAAGTAGCCTGTGTAGCAGCCAAAGCGCGTCAGTATGTTGTTAGGCAAAGTAAAGAGTGTACCTAGCCTTGGCTGATAAATAAACATACAAATAAAATGCATGGCATGACACACACATACCACACATTTCCAGCCACTTTTGTCACAGGCAGTGTGTGTATGACTGAGGTGAGGGGTGACAGGTACGTCGGTTGGGATACAGAAAGCTTCTGTGTTTACCTGTAGTGTCTTATTTAGCCATGGCCTTGATGGCAACTGCAGCCTCCTCATTCATTGCAGACAGAACAGTGATCTGGGAAACAAACAAAAATGATTTTTAAATGATTATTATTAGAAGAACAACAACTTTGCAGGTGTAGTGGAAGTAAACTAGGTGTGGCCATCTTAGGCTGTGACATCATCCCCTTCCCTGAGACTTGAAGTAACTGTAACCCCCAAACCATAACACAACTTTTACAGCCGGTTGACTTGGGAATGCAGAGAGCTGCTGGGAGTATGGTACAGTCTTACTGATGAATTCCATGTATCTCTAGTGCTGCCAATATTCATTGTTAACTGAAGTGAGGGCATTTGTTTGCTCTGCTAAGCCAGTGTGTGCTCTGATATTTTGAACAGTTTGTGACAGGGACATTCAATTCCCAGAAGTATACGGGTTCAATGTGACAATAGCGGCTGTAATGGGTTGTTATCAATAAAACATCACAATAAGTGGCAGAGCGCTTGATTTGTTTTCCGGGGGGCTTGGAAACCCGCAGCTTCTCTAAAACCATTGACAACCGAGTGCCGGTTTCAAGGGATTATTATAGAAATGTTAACTATTTGGTTGTAATGTCATCACCTCTTGAATAGTCAGAACTACAAATGTCAGATTATTCCATGCAAAACAATTGTGCACATTTAGCTCTATCAGAATTATAAATCTACAGAAAGTAGGTATAACTGCATGCTTTTCATGATCAGTAAACATCCATTGATCATGTAATTTCAGATACATGAGGGTAGAGCCTCACGATATGTCTCAATATTTGCCACCATTAAATGGATATTTGAGTGATATAAAAAAGTGAACTATACCTGACAAGTACGAGTGGTTTAGGTTAATTTTCCATCCTTTGTGGGGTCTGCCTGTCAAGCAGCAGAAGGGCGCATTTGCCAAAGTCACGTTACTGATGGCTGATAATGTTTACTTTGCGAACTACTGGTATAAACTTTTTACAATTGGCTACACATAGTGGTTGGTTAGTTGAAATAATGTACTTTTTTCTCCAACCAACACAGGCCTACTTAGCAAAGTTAGCAAACATTATCCCCTTTTCAACATTGTTTTTAAATAGTGTTTAATCACGATTGCTGCTGACAGACAGACTACATTGATTGATGGGCCATGTCAAATTGGCTAGCTAGCTAATAACATACAGTTGAAGTCGGAAGTTTACATTGCCAAATACATTTAAACTCAGTTTTTCACAATTCCTGACATTTAATCCTAGAAAAAATGTCCTGTCTTAGGTCAGTTAGGATCACCACTTTATTTTAAGAATGTGAAATGTCAGAATAATAGTAGAGATAATGATTTATTTCAGCTTTTATTTCTTTCATCACATTCCCAGTGGGTCAGAAGTTCACATGCACTCAATTAGTATTTGGTAGCATTGCCTTTAAATTGTTTAACTTGGGTCAAACGTTTTGGGTAGCCTTCCACAAGCTTCCCACAATAAGTTGGGTGAATTTTGGCACATTCCTCCCGACAGAGCTGGTGTAATTGAGTCAGGTTCGTAGGCCTCCTTACTCGCACATGCTTTTTCAGTTCTGCCCACACATTTTCTATAGGATTGAGGTCAGGGCTTTGTGATGGTCACACCAATAACTTGACTTTGTTGTTCTTAAGCCATTTTCGCACAACTTTGGAAGTATGCTTGGGGTCATTGTCCATTTGGAAGACCTATTTGCGACCAAGCTTTAACTTCCTGACTGATGTCTTGAGATGTTGCTTCAATATATCCACATAATTTTCCTCCCTCATGATGCCATCTATTTTGTGAAGTGCACCAGTCCCTCCTGCAGCAAAGCACCCCCACAACATGATGCTGCCACCCCGTGCTTCACGGTTGGGATGGTGTTCTTCGACTTGCAAGCCTGTGGATATAGATACTTTTGTACCCGTTTCCTCCAGCATCTTCACAAGGTCCTTTGCTGTTGTTCTGGGATTGATTTGCACTTTTCGCAGCAAAGTACGTTTTTCTCTAGGAGACAGAACGTGTCTCCTTCCTGAGCGGTATGACGGCTGCGTGGTCCCATGGTGTTTATACTTGCGTACTATTGTTTGTACAGATGAACGTGGTACCTTCAGGTTTGGAAATTGCTCCCAAGGATGAACCAGACTTGTGGTCTACAATTTTCTTCTGAGGTCTTGGCTGATTTCTTTTGACTTTCCCATGATGTCAAGCAAAGAGGCACTGAGTTTGAAGGTAGGCCTTGAAATCCATCCACAGGTACACCTCCAATTGACTCAAATGATGTCAATTAGCCTATCAAAAGCTTCTAAAGCCATGACATCATTTTCTGGAATTTTCCAAGCTGTTTAAAACATACAGTAAACTTAGTGTATGTAAACTTCTGACCCACTGGAATTGTGATACAGTGTATTGTAAGTTACATAATCTGTCTGTAAACAATTGTTGGAAAATGTACTTGTGTCATGCACGAAGTAGATGTCCTAACCGATTTGCCAAAACTATAGTTTGTTAACAATACATTTGTGGAGTGGTTGAAAAACAAGTGTATGTTTTTTCCAACCTAAGTGTATGTAAACTTCCGACTTCAACTGTATCAAGTCAATATGGCTAGTTAACAAGCAAACTTTCAGCGGATAAACTAGATGGCTATATCCAAATATTGTTTGATTTGCTTGCCATCTATAGTGGTGATAACAGTAGTCCGACTGACAACTTTACCAAGATGAAGACAAGCTCTTTCCCGAAAGGCTACTCTCTGATGAAGCAAGCTAAATGACATGTTGTTTGCTTTAGCTAGCTAGCTAGCTACATGCCAGAGCTGGAGGTCTCCTTGCCCCCCAGCAGACAAATCAAATGCTATTGAGACGTTTTATTGATAACGACCTATAAGCCGTTTCCACCAAGCACACACTGAGTAAATGGATCAGAAGAAGAGAGGAAAACATGAATCAGATATGTCTATCTACACACCTGATGAGAGCTATGCAACACTGTCTTACAAAACCATAACGCTAAAAAGGGACATATTGTCACGCTCGTCTGAATGAATGGACCAAGCGTACTTAGAGTTCCACATGTTTAATAAATATGAAACTCACCAAAAACAATACAGAAGAAAACGAAACGTGACGTTCTGGGCTGCTCACAGGCAGCTACACAAAACAAGATCCCACAAACAACAGGTGGGAAAAGGCTGCCTAAATATGATCCCCAATCAGAGACAACGATAGACAGCTGCCTCTAATTGGGAACCATACCAGGCCAACAAATAATAGAAAACATAGATTGCCCACCCTAGTCACACCCTTACCTAACCAAATAGAGAATTACATTTACATTTACAATTAAAAGGATCTAAGGTCAGGGCGTGACAGTAACCCCCCCCAAAGGTGCGGACTCCGCCTGTAAACCTGAACCTATAGGGGAGGGTCCGGGTGGGCATCTACCCTCGGTGGCGGCTCCGGTGCGGGACGCAGACCCCGCTCCGCCAACTTTGGTGGCGTCTCTGGTGCGGGGATCGTCGCCGGGGGCTCYGGACCGGGGACCGTCGCTGGGGGCTCCGGGCCGTGGACCGTCGCCGGAGGCGTCGTGCGTGGAGCTGGCACAGGACGTACCAGGCTGGAGACATGCACTGGAGACCGGGTGCATGGAGCTGGCACAGGATATACTGGACCGTGGAGGCGCACTGGAGGTCTGGAGTGTAGAGCTGGCACAACGCGTCCTGGACAAAGGACCACCTTCGCACGGCAAGTGCGTGGAGCTGGCACAGGACGCACTGGGCTGTGAAGGCGCACCGGAGATACAGCGCGTAGAGCCGGCGCAGGATATCCTGGACCGAGGAGGCGCACTGGAGACCAGGCGCGCTGAGCCGGCACCACCCGTCCTGGACAGATGCCCACTTTCGCACGGCAAGTGTGGGGAGCTGGCACAGAACGCACCGGGCTGTGGATGCGCACTGGAGACACAGTGCGTATCACCGCAAAACATGGTGCCTGACCGGTGACACACTCACCACGGTGAGTACCGGGAGTTGGCTCTGGTTCAAACCCTGGCTCCGCCAACCACCCCGTGTGCCCCCCCCAAAAAAAATTTTTAGGCTGGCTTTCGGGCTTCCGTTGTGGTCGCGAACCCCGGTGTCGTCGTTGTTGCTCCTTTGCTGCTTCCGCCTGCTTCCCCGGCAGGGTTTCGTGTCTTGCCAAGACTTCCTCCCAAGTCCAGGATATTCTCTCCTCGACCTCCTCCAAAGACCAGGATGCCATCTCCTCCCGGGCACGCTGCTTGGTCCAGTTGTGGTGGGRTCTTCTGTCACGCTCGTCTGAATGAATGGACCAAGGCGCAGCGTACTTAGAGTTCCAAATGTTTAATAAATATGAAACCCACCAAAAACAATACAGAAGAAAACGAAACGTGACGTTCTAGGCTGCTCACAGGCAGCTACACAAAAACAAGATCCCACAAACAACAGGTGGGAAAAGGCTGCCTAAATATGATCCCCAATCAGAGACAACGATAGACAGCTGCCTCTGATTGGGAACCATACCAGGCCAACAAAGAAATAGAAAACATAGATTGCCTACCCTAGTCACACCCTGACCTAACCAAATAGAGAATTAAAAGGATCTCTAAGGTCAGGGCGTGACAAATATGTTGTCCGGGTTTAGCCGGTTTAGGCCTTCATTGTAAATAAGAATTTGTTCTTAACTGACTTGCCTCATCAACAAAAGGTTCAATAAAAACAACAATGTAATTTTCTCTCCAGGGAGAATCATAGAAGAACAAGAAAAACCAACAACAACAAGAAGAGAGGAAACGGGAACACCACTGACCAGAATTTCCTCTCCAGCGTCGTACTTGGTTTCGATCTCTTTGCCCATGTCTCCCTCTGGCATCTTCAGGTCCTCTCTCACCTCACCACTGTCCTGGAGCAGAGACAGGTAACCATCCGTGATCCCAATCAACTGCAGGGGGAAGTGAGGAGGGAGTGAAAGGATAAGAAGAGATGAGAATAAGGTTGTGTTATGATGACAGAAAAGATAAGAGACAATGTATGAAATAGGCTCTTTGTTTTAGTTTCTGCTCCTTTTGTGAATGCCAATGCACTGCCAGTCTACCAATTTGAGCTCTTTTGTGCCCTCCAATCAACTGACTGACACCCCTACCCACAGTGCCAAAATCTCCCAGCCCAAAGAGAATGGAAATGAGCACAGGAGAAAGAACAGCTACCTACTTGAGGTTCCCTATCCAGCTCTAAGGACCATGAAAAAGTTTGGAACATGTGCTGGTGTAGCTCAAAGACATTCCATCCCAGTGTTTTACTAAATAATGACCTTCGCCTACATCAGCACAAATACTACGATGCGTTCCTCTACCCTCATGGACTTTCCCTCACCTTCCCACTGGATTGGTACAGGAAAAATGCTGATGTCTCCACTTAGCCTGTTAATAGACTAGAGGGAGTTTCCACGATACTGTTGACACCTAATCAATCCCCTCAGATCTTCCAACAAGGGGCACATCGACACCTGTTATATTCGCCGCATGTGAGAAATGAAATTGGATTTGATTTGAGGCAGGGGCGTGAGTCAGGGAATTAGAAATAGGGAATCAGAATTTTGGGTAACTGGCCATCTCACTCAAACTGGCAATACCTCTTTCTCTCTACTTCTCCCTCTCTCCCTCCGTCCTTTCTGTCCTCCTCACTACTTTGGCCCTTCACCTGGTAGTCCAGTCTCTTGATGTTGGGGACGTCCATGTTGTGGGTGGAGGGACAGATATCCTCATACTTCTTGCCGTTGAAGATGTCAATACCAACCATGTGGACCTGCCCATAAAGAAAACAAAACACAAAACTGTTTATGGAGCTGGCAGACACACAGCACATAGACACACAGAACATAGACACACAGCACATAGACACACAGCACATAGACAAGACATATAGTGTGAAGTTCAGGATAACGCTGCAAATGTGAGAAAGTCTTGTTCTTTTGACTGGAGGAACGTCTTACCGAATTCAAGATAACAGCCACAGCTACTCTTTCTCATTACTCTGATCAATGTAATTATGTCTGCATGGAACACAACATCTTTATTATCACTCATTATCCAGAGCTATAAAAATGGTTACAGTCAGACACCACTGACCTTAGCGTGGCCATGTTTTCCGGTCTTGGAGGTGGACATCTCCACGATCTTGCAGGGTCGTCCCTTCAGCACCACGAAGCCGTTCTTGCGCAGGGCCGAGCACTGCTGGGGGAAGGTGGCGGATGCCCCGGCATCGCCTGTCTGGAAGTCGAC
Source organism: Salvelinus sp. IW2-2015 (assembly GCF_002910315.2). Classification (NCBI taxonomy): domain Eukaryota; kingdom Metazoa; phylum Chordata; class Actinopteri; order Salmoniformes; family Salmonidae; genus Salvelinus; species Salvelinus sp. IW2-2015. The sequence continues at coordinate 32,013,450 of NC_036840.1, forward strand.
GTCTGCGTCTGCCATACCTGCTCCCGAGCCCATGATGTCACAGCGGGGAGAGGGAAGGGGGGATATGGAGAGAGGTTAACGAGGACTAAGAACTGGTTAATGACACTGCTGGTAATGACATCACTGGTAATGGCATCACTGGTAATGACATCACTCAAATACCGAGGAGTCCTGGGGTAGAAGTCATGGGGAGGGGGATGGGAGTTCAGGGGTTGGGGGAGGAGCCCTGGGGTTGGGGGCAGAGGAGTCCTGCCATAGGGGGAGGAGTCCTGTGGGAGGGCAGTTCAGGGCAGAGACCAATAACTCCAAGTGGTCTACATGCCTCTAACTCCATTCTAATACATATTGGTTATGGCTTATGCTTTGGAAATGAGCTATTTGTTGATAAGTCTACAATAGATGTTTAAAAGGCCTTGCTAAAGAATAAATGTATACAAAGGGAGTGTACTCCTGCAAACTTCATATTATTAACAATAAACACATTAGTAAGCAAAATAAAAATTATTATCTACAGTGTAATGAAGTGTGCTGTAGGCCTATACTGTCTCCCTCTGTGAATTGTCAATAATCATTTTGAATTTGTCCAAATGACCAGAGAAGTAATTACATATTTTACTTAATAACTTTAAGAAATGCAACATTATTAATTGAATACAAAATTCGTGAAGAGCTGGTTCACTGCCATAAGGAGAGAGGAAAAAGAGCAGACTGAGCTAAATAAAGTAACAGAGATATGGCACCTGGACCAGTCAGCCATAGCCTAATCACAATAAGCAAAAAATATATAACAGTTTACGCAATCATTTATAGGCCTTATCTTTGTTATTTTTGTGCCATTGACAGAAAAATAGGAAGATTTTCAAATAATTAAATATGGAAACAAGCAGGTGTATTATTTGCTGAGTGTGTGTAAGTGATTATGTGGCGGCGGAGTGGACGCGATTCAAGGAAAGGCCCAGTGCACTGGTGCGTCTTGCTTTTCGGTTAGAATGTCAAAAACATTACAACGGTCAACTTGCTATTAGAATAATGGCAAAGATAAAGGTGGAAAGTAATGTCCATTCAAGAGAATGCTCTACAAAAGTATGGCCGGCCCCATATTCCAAGTAATCTACTATGATTTAATTCGGTCTGCAGCCATAGCCTGGTAAACGACACTGATTATACTGGTAGCATCTTATCGACGGCGCTTGACACACACAAGGCCACTTTGACATTAAGAGACTCACGTAAACACACTTATTAATAATAAGGATATGTTAATTTAACATATTAGTGACAGAAAAACTGTCGCTGCCACCTTTTTATAGCACGCGTGTCTTGCTCCGCAGTGTTGGAGCCGAGTGCGGCCTAGTGCGCACAAAACGTTAACGTGCTGTCAGTGACGGCGTCGCTGCATGCATGAACACTGCTCAGTGGCTGAGGCCCACTATAACTGGGGGCTCGCTSCAGTCTCGAGCCAAGTGCAACATTGTTACATTAGCGCGTGGTCATTTCAGTGTGTTACATTGTTACATTAAGCACATAAGGAGATATCGTAATCTTGATACATTGAATAGGCGACGTTGCTAATTGGAATGTAGGCTACTAGAGTATAATTATTAAGCTTATGCGTATGATAAGGCTAYGGCGTGCATAACTGCAGGATGAGTTTCGGTTCAAGTTATTTGGGTCAATTTCTATGCGTAAAATCGTACCACCAGTTATTTTGATTAAATCAATGTAGTGGGCTGATACGTAGCGAAAACTTTATTAGTGAGCAAGGGCCAATTTAACAGCATATTGCTTATCAAACTGGAAACAACGATTGCCTGGAGGGTTATCCAACAATACAATGTTGTTTTATTACTAGGCTATCATCACACAATGCTCACAAGTGACCAGCTATGTAGCATGAAAATAACGTGACAGCTATGAGCAGCCATGTGCATTTGCAATGTTATTCTCACGCAAGATTACGCCCTTTATATTCATGTTATGATAAGTATGCTAACTTACCCGGTGTACTAAGGTTTCCACAACTTGGTTACTCTGTGCGCTTTACACAAATGTCAAACCGTCCCCCTTTTAATTTTTTCCTTTTCTCTCTCTCTCCGTCGGTAGCTAACGGTTGTCTGGCTGGTGTCTACCGCCGCGGTGCCTCTGCTTGTCGTTCCTTTACTCCTAAATCAGCTCTCACTTTATTTTTCTCTCATTCCAGTCGCTTTCACTAGCCTCCGCACGGTCGAAATCGTTCTCGTCGGGGGGTGCACGCTTAGGTCAGCCGCCAGCCTAAAAAGAATGTGAACCTTAAAGCCTAGCACTCTCCACCTTTCGCTCGCTCACTCACTCACTCCCTCATCCAGCCTTTCCAAATACCCATGAAATGAACCTCGGCAGTATGGTGCTCAGTGCGCAGGCGTGGTCACCCTCAAACCTCAGATTCTAGAACAGGGGAGGGGGGCGAAATCATGGGAATATCGAGAGACTTGGAATGGAACCTCTTGTCCAAATGAGCTCAGAACCAGAAGAAAATTACATACATTTATCTCAACTGCATCAAATAACAGAGATTAATATTTTCTAGCCAACAAGACCGAGTGCATGTACTAGGCATGGGGACCCTCTCATTCATTCTAATGACTGTTATCTTCGGGAATAACAATATGGGCGCTGTTTTGTGCACCATGTAACTAGTATTTTAGTATTTTATTAGGATCCCCATTAGCTACTGTTAAAGCAGCAGCTGTTGTTCCTGGGGTCCACACAAAACATGAAACAGGACAATACATTACATTAATAGACAACTGCTCGAGGACAGCATAATACATGCTTTCATACACGTGTGCCTTAACATTTCATGCATCATACTCATATTCATCATCAATGTTAATTAACAGGTATATTGCAGCCGTTCATTGGTACATGCTCAACTGCTACAACTGATTTCTCCAAACAGGTGTTGTGCCGAAAATCTCCCCCCTGACAGAATCCCCCCCTTTGCGTGAACGCGCACACACTCAATTCTTCATTGCTGCGACTTGGTTGCTAGTTGAGATTTCTGCTCTTCACTCCGTTGTCAGTTTAGCCCACATTTCACTGATCTTAGTAACAGAAAGCATGTTTTATTTGTGCCCTTCAAGGCAGCTGTCAATGATCACATTAGGCTGCATTTCATTTCATTTTTATGGCGGTTTGATCTGCAGTTTTCGGTTTGGCTATTTGTGTATTAGTCTATAAATAAACCTCTTTCCCTAAATTTGTCATCTCTCCCATGTCTTATTCGACTAGTAGTTGTTCTGAAATGTTTACTCTAGTGACAAAATTAAGGAAATTAGAAGGGGGGGATTTCGGCAGGCAAGAAAATGGTCTTGCTGAAATACTCCCCCCCCCCCTTCTAATTTCCTTAATTGTGTCACTAGAGTCAAATACTTAATGTGGCACACATCAGGGTCAAGTACTTTCTATAGAACAAACTTCACGTCAGGATAGGCAACCAAGATGAATAATTCATGTATGTGTATTATAGTAAACATAGAGGAGGGAGTAAAATGTAGGCAAGCAATAAACATCTCAGAACAACTACTAGTCGAATAAGACATGGAAGATATGACGAATTTTGGCAAAAATATTTATTTATAGACTAATACACTTGAAACAAATAGCCAAACCATAAACTGCAGATATTAATAGTGCCTACCCCTCGATCAAACCGCCATTAATATAGAATGAAACGCAGCCTAACGTGATCATTGACAGCTGCCTTTAAGGATACAAATAAAACATGCTTTCTGCTACTAAGATCAGTGAAATGTAGGCTAAACTGACAACGCAGTGAAAATCAGACATCTCAACTAGCAAGCAAGTCGCAGCAATGAAGAATTGAGTGTGTGCGCGTTCACGCGAATGGGGGGAGAATTCTGTCAGGGGAGAGATTTTCGGCACAACACCGGCACTGATATCCTTATCTCACAGCTCCAGTGTTCTGTAAACACCAGGAAGTCACACACGATACAATAACACAAACGTTCCCTGTCCTTGGTCCTTTTACCTTCAGCAGTCTGACGCCAATATTATCAACCGATATGAACGTTGAGTCTAACATTCGAGTCTATGAGCCCCAGTTTAACACAAACATACACTGGCAGAATCATGTGTTTACCATCCGCGTCCTTCCGTTTGACGTCAATACTATGCATAATACTACTATGCATATGCAATTGAACGTAAACGCGACACATAAAACAATAACGCACACTTGGATACTGACCGAAGCCTCAATAGAGAATGAACCCTTACCCTTCACCATTTTTGACTTTCAAGGCAATATTATACTATAGTAAAATGTTCAACCTTTTTTTTWAAAGTAGATTTAGGTTTTAGAGGGTTCTGGTTTTAATGCTGAATATATGTCGCTGATGTAGCCCATGCCTAATAACAGCGTCTTATTATTGGTAAAAGTCTTTGCACTTTGTGAGAGGCTACCTATGGTGGTATTGCCCCCAATGGTGGCATTGACATGGTGGCAGTCACAGTCAGTGTCCAGTGGATGGCCCCAAAGAACTTGGCAGTTCCCCGGTGTGTTAAATTTATCCCAGTGAAACATGAATCCCATGTCCTACAGTACCAGTCAAAGGTTTTAGAACACCTACTCATTCAAGGGTTTTTCTTTATTTGACTATTTTCTACATTGTAGAATAATAGTGAAGACATCAAAACTATGAAATAAGACATATGGAATCATGTAGTAACCAAAAAAGTGTTAATCAAATCTAAATATATTTTATATTTGAGATTCTTCAAAGTAGCCACCCTTTGCCTTGATGACAGCTTTGCACACTCTTGGCATTCTCTCAACCAGCTTCATGAGGTAGTCACCTGGAATGCATTTCAATTAACAGGTGTGCCTTGTTAAAAGTACATTTGTGGAGTTTCTTTCGTTCTTAATGCATTTGAGCCAATTGTGACAAGGTAGGGGTGGTATACAGAAGATAGCCCTATTTGGTAAAAGACCAAGTCCAAAATATGGCAAGAACAGCTCAAACAAGCAAAGAGAAACGACAGTCCATCATTACTTTAAAACATGATGGTCAGTCAATTCGGAAGATGTCAAGAACTTTGAAAGTTTCTTCAAGTGCAGTCGCAAAAAACATCATGCACTATGATGAAACTGGCTCTCATGAGGACCGCCACAGGAAAGGAAGACCCAGAGTTACCTCTGCTGCAAAGGATCAGTTCATTAGTTACCAGCCTCTTAAATTGCAGCCCAAATAAATGCTTCACAGAGTTCAAGTATCAGACACATCTCAACATCAACTGTTCAGAGGAGACTGCGTGAATCAGGCCTTCATGGTCGAATTGCTGCAAGAAACCACTAATAAAGGACACCAATAAGAAGAAGTGACTTGCTTGGGCCAAGAAACACCAGCAATGGACATTAGACCGGTTGAAATCTGTCCAAATGTGCAATTTTTGGTTCCAACCGCCGTGTCTTTGTGAGACACAGAGTAGGTGAACGGATGATCTCAGCATGTGTTGTTCCCACCGTGAAGCATGGAGGAGGAGGTGTGATGGTGCTTTGCTGGTGACACTGTCAGTGATTTATTTTAATTCAAGGCACACTTAACCAGCATGGCTACCACAGCATTCTGCAGCGATACGCCATCCCATCTGGTTTGCACTTAGTGGGACTATCATTTGTTTTTCAACAGGACAATGATCCAACACACCTCCAGGCTGTGCAAGGGCTATTTGACCAAGAAGGAGAGTRATGGAGTGCTGCATCAGATGACCTGGCCTCCACAATCACCAAACCTCAACCCAATTGAGATGGTTTGGAATAGTTGGACCTCAGAGTGAAGGAAAAGCAGCCAACAAGTGCTCAGCATATGTGGGAACTCCCTCAAGACGGTTGGAAAAGCATTCCAGGTGAATCTGGTTGAGAGAATGCCAATAGTGTGCAAAGCTGTCATCAAGGCAAAGGGTGGCTACTTTGAAGAATCTCAAATATAAAATATATTGATTTGTTTCACACTTTTTTGGTTACTACATGATTCCATATGTGTTATTTCATAGTTTTGATGTCTTCACTATTATTCTACAATGTAGAAAATAGTCGAAATAAAGAAAACCCTTTGAATGAGTAGGTGTGTACAAACTTTTGACTGGCACTGTATGTATGGAGGGCCAAAGGACCAGGTGGAGGCTCTGAGGTAAAATGGAGGAGTGGGGAGGATTGGGACTGGTGGATGAGTCAGGGCATGGGCCTGAGAAAAGATGAGGGGCCGGGGACTTTTGATTACCATGTCTGCCTGGGGTGTTTGTGCTGACTGATTTGGCGCCGGGACCAACTGTGTTTAATTTATATCTGACGGCAGCACGAGCTGTAATATCCAAAACAGAGAGACAGGTTGTGTAGTGGCCTAGGGCCTGTAGCAACAGATTGGACAAGTAGGGCTATTTAGCCTACATTATTGACTGACCAAGTAAACTAAGCCTAAGTATGCCTTAGGCTAGAGCCTATTTTGTGCGTTATTGTTGTATTATTATTATTATTTTTTAAATATATATAATGCGCTCATTACTCATGCTATAGGAGAAGGGAACACCAAGAAGATCTAGACTATATCATATATGATAGATAGGCCATCTGAATTCCGCTTTGCGTTTTAAACACACATGGTTTCCTATGCTAATGTTTCCTATGCTATGTGCTTTCAAAATAATTTGTACATCCTATATATAGGCCATGCCCGCTCGTTCACAGTCCTGAGAGGTTGCATGCATAACAACACCTCATTCAGTCAATYACCCGTCTACCTACCTGCTTTCACTTTCAAACATGTCATTATTCGCAGCCTTGGCCCTTCCAATTGCCTTCCTTGCTGAGCCTATGAGACTGCTGGATTGGCTATTATGATACCAATGAGGGCGCGGTTAACATCGGGAATCCCGGGACGTTGTCTGGATAAAAAGTTTGCGGTGGTGATCTGAGCAAAGTTAAGACAAGAGGGGGACATTATTGTGAATCTGTATCCTTGCGAGTATGACCGACACAGAAGCGCAGAGCGCCCCATCGTCGGCACCAGTGGAAGAACCGCCACAGCCGGAGAGAAAAATTATAGGTAGGGAAAGTATAATTACTAGTGGCGAAGAGACCTTCCTTGACAAAAGTTTGAATAATTCGTTAGTGTTGTATGTGTGGATTTATCAAGGCAGCGACATTGGCCAGGTGTTTCAAATCAATGCGTTAAAGATGTCAGCTGGCTACAAATTGAGTAGATAAAGTGCGTAGGCTATATTTTCATTATCTTGTCAGTTTGTAGGTCTTGGGTGATGTTAATCAATTGGAGTAGCCCACATTGCACACCCAGGTCAAATTGTGCTGAACCTAAGCAGTTTTTGGAGTGTATCGTTTCTCGAGTTCCACGTCCATATTTTACGTACTGACTTGGGCTTTAAACAATTTTATATAATTGGTTTATATGTCTGCTCTATTATAAGACTATGACATCAATGTTGATACATATTATTCAAGAAGCGCATACGACATACGTTTTTTTCAAATTACCCCTCGCTGGTTTGTGCGGTTGGTAATGTGCCAACCTGTTTATACGCACTCGGTTTTATAAATTAATTAAAACAAATGTAGTTATCGACGTGGTTGAATTTAGGCTAATGCTGTCAAAATGATACTTTAACTTCACTTTACCAGATGTCACGTTTTCCAAGGCGGAGGGAATTCGTTCACAGGTGTAGGTCATTGATTGAGTATCGATTGAAGTCTGATTTTCCCATCTAACAGTCCTTCGGATCAAAATAATCACTTATCCATACTTATTTGCCACGTTCTGGCTTTCATAAAATGTTTTCAGCATTGCATTGCGCAGTGGTGCAAATTCTTTGACTGAAGTTGCAATTCAACATTCCAATAGCGGTGGCAATTACTTCTTTGTTTTTAGTTGCAACTACTAGGCGTATTCATGTATTGCACTAACCACGATGTCGAAAATGTAAATGTTTTCACAGGAAACATTAGTCCCACTTGCCCTAGTCCGTAGGTTCTAGTCAAGTATTGTTAATGATTGACACGAATGCCATATCCTGCAGCCTAGCTTGAAGTACTTTGGTTGATAAAAGAAGTTCCGATAAGGGAGGACATTTTAGACATTATGGTAATGTAATACTTTCCCGTTAAGTCTTCAGATGCTATTCATTGATGGCCAAGTGACCTAAAGGTTTGACTTGAATTTGATATTTGTGAATAGTATTTATCCAAAAGTCTGCGGAGCTTTCTTTTACTGACAACGGTATGCTATGGTTGTTTTACTTTTCGTTTATTTGTGTACGTGCGTGTATACAGGGCTCATCTGTAAAATACCTTTTGGTCCCAGCATGAATCCCTAATAAAATAAAGGTAAAAAAATGTTTTACATTGTTTTTGCAGCCACTGCAGTCCAAGGCACCGTGAAATGGTTCAACGTGCGCAATGGCTATGGCTTTATCAACAGGTACCATGTTATGTGCTAGACGGTGCCCCTGAATCATTTATTTTGTTTAATGTGGCTGTCTGATGTGCAATTAAACTGTACACTAATGGGCATTACATTTATCACAAAGCGTACACATTGTAGTACAGCTATCTGACACTTTAACATGGATATGGTTTGTCATGGATGGATGGATGGGAATTGTCATTAGTGATGTTATTTTTCCTCTCAGAAACGACACCAAAGAAGATGTCTTTGTTCATCAGGTAAGCCCAGCAAGATTAAGTTCATGTCAGGAAGAGCACCTGCTGCTTAATACCACTGGGTCACATTCATTAATGCGCACTGTTTTACAATTGAAAAGGAGGGTTTCCTATTGGACCAGTTCAGGTAGTCCCTTACTGTTTCAGTCTGCTTTCTTCTGTTTGGTGCCTAGTGAATACAACCCTGTATCACATCACCCAATCCATCTGCTGTTTAGACTGCCATCAAGAACAACAACCCCAGGAAGTTCCTTCGCAGTGTTGGAGATGGGGAGGTGGTGGAGTTTGATGTGGTCGAGGCCGCCAAGGTAGGTAAACCTGTAAGGATGGCTTTCATTTTATATCACCCATAATTAACAAGCCTAAAAGGGATAGATATCACAAATCAAAATGCGACAGACCTTTTCATGCCTCTGACTTAGTTGTAAGCCATGTTCAGTTTTATGCCATAAGGTGTGCAGCTTTCTACATTCGGAGAAAAGTCAAATGAATGGGAAATATTGATTGTGGGAATTATCCCTTCAATTTCAATGTCACTAAAACTGGTTGAATTGTACATTGAGAATTCAATAACATTTTCATTGTCTTAAATATCTCTCCAACAAGCTCTTTCCCTCTCTCAGGGCTCTGAGGCTGCCAACGTGACTGGGCCTAGCGGCGTTCCTGTGAAAGGCAGCCGCTATGCGCCCAACAAACGTCGCTTCCGCCGCCGCATCTCCCCTCGCAGCCCTCGGCCCGATGATGAGAAGGGTGACGGCACCTCTGTCCCCACCTCGGAAGGCGAAGGGGAGAATGGCAGAGGGGAGAACGGTGGTGAACGACCCGCGCCCCGCCGACGCAGGCCCCGCCGACCCAGACGGGAAGGACAAGAGGTGAGGAGTAGATGGATGGAAAAGGTGCATCCCAACAGTTTAAAGTTCCTTTCCCTCCATGTTGACTTATTTGAAGAGAAAAACGGATGGATAAAGTAATATGAATGGAACTTACTACCAGCTATTTCCTTCTACTTTCATTTACTAGGAATATTGCTTGCTTCTGTCCAGTTTGTAAATGTCTGCAAATGGAGGGATGGGGTTAAGGAAGGTTGGACCTCATCCTGTGAATATCTGTTGTGTAATCAGTTCTCTCCTTTAGTGTCATGTTGTCTGTTCTCTCCCCAGGGCGAGTCAGGGGAACAGGAGGGAGCAGTGGAAGGCGACCAGCAGAGGCCGCCACCGCGCAGGTTCAGGCCCCAGTACCGCAGGTGAGACTTGTGACATGGCATTTTTTTGCTGGCAGATTTATTTGGGATAGGATCTTAATGTCAATGGATCTTTTTGAGCCCATAGGCCAATTTGACTGTGTACATTTGACTTTGTCCCCCGCCACCTAACCTTCTCAGGCCATTCCGTCCTCGCCCACCCCCTGGGGAGGGTAAGCAGGATGGCAGCGCCCCCACTGAGAGGCAGGAAGGCCAGGCAGCGGACGGACAGAAGGAGGTGGAGGCCCAGGAGGCCCAGCAGACAAACAGGAAGCAGGCCAATGAAGAAAGCCAGAAACCCCGCCGACAGTTCAGCCGCCGCAGGCAGAGGAACTCTGAGTCTAACACTGTCTCTAAAGTGAGCCGCTCATGTAATGTTGTGACGGAAATGTTTCMCCCTGTACAATATGTTACGTGACAAAGTTTCCCCTCTGTTCATGTCTTAGGATGGGACAGAGAAGCCAGCCTTGGGGCCTAGCACCCCCCCTCAGACCTCCAAGCCAGCTGATGTCAAGCCCTCCCCCAAGTCCTCCCCTAAAGGCTCCCCCAAGATTTCCCCCAAGTCCTCCCCCAAAACCATCCACAAATCACCAGAGGTACGAGGCACCCAAGTCTTCTCAGTACTTCTATTTTTACTAACTGTTTCTTCTGGTCATAACTTGGCTGCTGAAGTCTTACTGTAGGTTATCATTTGTGTAGTTTCATTTTAATATAGATTCTTTGGATAGTTATGGCCAACTAAGTCTAAAAAACCTTCCTTTCCAGGCACCTGCCACGACAGTTCCCGTGGCCGCAGAATGACGCCTCTGAGTGGATGGTGTCACGTGACCCCATGCAAGCGGTGGGACCCCACGCTAAACTGATGCAACCTTTCAGGGGTTGGTTGGAGGAGGGTTTAGCGTTACGCCTATTGCACTACTACAAAACCGCATCGTTGGCCATCTCGTAGCTGATGTCACTAGAATGTGACCATTTAGTTCCTTAAGTAATTAGTTGTTTTTCTACATATGGGTTTTTAGAGGAATTACATAAGTCTTTTGACGGGATGGAAAGCACCAGGCATGGATTATGCTTTTCCTGTTTGCTTTATAATTTTGGGACATTCTGGCGTTCAATGAAAGCCCACCTATATTGCAGGTGTAATTTGGTTGCCAATTGATGGCTCAAATCCTGTGGGACCCACTGCTTGTTTTGAGGTTGGAAGTTTTAAGTTGTGGCATTATTTTGTGTTCAGTTTATTTTGTTTTAATGTTGGGCTCTACCCTCTTGGCATCCTGTCGGTCTCGCTCTGTCGGTCCTAGGGACCGTTAGACGCAGTCCCCCATCTAACAGTACATAGCCACCCCACCTGACTTGTCGACACACTGTGTATGGGAGGAGGAGAGGAAGGGATATAGTGGGTTATGTGTGTTTACAATAGAGAAAATACTCAATTTTAGAATAAATTGAGGGGGGGGAAGTGTGAACCTGCTTGGATGCCCATTTAAACCACAAAACCCCCAGCAAGTGTTCTTTAATTGACTGAGAATGGGCACAAGCATTGGAGCGGATCCAGCCTCTTTAAGTTTGATAACATAAAAGCAAAGCAGGTATGAGTGTAGTGGTCTGGGACCTGACACCCCCCCCCAGATTCTAAAACATGCTGCTGCCCACCCCCTCTCATAAAGGCCTGAGGCTGGTTTAATGAAATCTTTTTTGTTTTTGTATGTGCTTTTTTGGAGGGGATTATGTGCAATGTCAGTATCAGAATGTCTATAAAAATCATGTTTGCAAAGACTACAATGCAGTTCTTTGTATGCTCACATTTCTCAGTACAATGTAAAATGTCTTGAATCACATTTAGTGGGATAAAACTGAAGTTGGTCATTTAATTTCTTCACCTCAAGCTCCAGTAACATCAACATTTCATCTAAACTATAACATAAGTTGCATGTGTTTTGACACTTCTGGGGATGGTAATATATGACATGACTCTCTGAAATGTTGGGTCATCAACATGCCCATGTTTGTCAAATGGGAACAATTGTCACATGATCCACATCACAACACTGCATGTTTTTTTTCTCGCTTTACATAAACCACAGGTCCTCCCTGTACAATTGCTCAATACTAATCTTCATGGAAATGCTCAAAAAAGTACATAATAGACCGAAAACAGCACATGCGTAGCAGTTTAGGGGCAGTTTGCTGCTACGTTATCAGAGGCCTATTGCCATATCAACTATGTAGGACTACGTTTGGAAACCAGTAGAATGAATACTATTAGTGCTCACTTGGGGCCCTGTCCCATTCAGAAACTAAAGATCTACTCCTATATGTGAGTGAAGCACGAACCATTTTGTTTTTGTCAAGCAAACCAGCACACTGTATACATTAAGTACTAAACCCAGTATTTCCTCTCTGTAAAAGGAGTCTATAGGCTGTACATTGAGTCGCATGTTAAAGCGGTCCACCATTTTGTGTAATCAAGTTTAGGGACATGGACGTGGGTTGCTAGCGGTGGAGTGGTTAGCCTGCTATGAGACTTGTATTAACTTTATCAGAAATAAAATACCTCAGTCAATGCCACACGCCATAGCTTTGAAAAAAGGTACATGTTTTTTGTCATATTTCAACCAGATTCTCGCCATCTCTGAAAACATCTATTTGTAGATAAAGTGCAGGAATACCAGTTTCTCCAAGTCTCTTTCCCTCAAACATCTGTGCAGTCTCTCAGAATCAAATCACCCCCATCTGTACATGTATACCGGGGGTGGGGTAAATGCCTCAAGGTTCAGAAACATTCTAGTTCCTGATCACCCATTATGGGCTGCTCTGGTAATAAATCACCCACCCCATTGACCCTTCACCCTTTCTGGYGTCTGTTCAGTTGGTGCAATGCTTTGTAATGTTGTGCAACCTTTTCTTTGAATCAATTCCTGCAACCCCTGATTCTGCCAATATTTTTCACTCTAGCGTAATTTCCCAGTGGCAGCTATTGCATCAACTATGGCCCCCGTTCCAAACAGATTCCCTATCCCTCGACCCACACCCACACGCCCCTTCCCTACTTGATATGCCTAGACGCAACTCGATAAATGGTGAAAGGATGTTTGGAATGAGGCCTAAGCCCACCCCCAGTACCACTTTCTCTTCCTCTACCTCCTTCCCCTGCCCACCACCCCACAGTCTKTCTGGCCTCCTCTGCCTGCCTTCCCCAGTTGCCGTATGGGATCCCCTCAGTTGAGGCTCCCCTCCTCCCCCAGGTAATCCAGCTCTGTGCTGCATTTGCCCATGTCCAGGTCCATATCTATCATGGCGGGCGAGTGTTTGCTGAAGGTGTTGGCGATCTGGTCGAACGTCTTCCCCCGCGTTTCCGGCACCCGGAAGAAGGTGAAGATGAGGAAGAATAGCAGGAGCGCGGCAAAGATGAGGAAGACATATGGCCCACAAAGCTCCTGTGGGGTGGGAGAGGGAATATGTTCACTGATGTATCTTAAGACATTCATTCACTCAACATTTAAACTCAATCAGACACCATCCAATCCACTTCACTGATCAATATCATTATATTCCCATCCCAAAATTCCCCCAAAACACCATAGTGACCACTGTACTTACAGCAACATATTGGAAGCCAAAGCCGATAATGAAGTTGGCTGTCCAATTGGCGAATCCGGCCACGGCCATAGCAGCGGGCCTGGGGCCTTGGGAGAAGAGCTCAGCCACAAAGAACCAGGGGATAGGGCCGGGGCCCACCTCGAAGAAGGCCACGAAGCCAAAGATGGCCAGCATGCTGATGTAGCTCATCCAGGGAACACTGTCCTGCCAAGGGAAAGGAGATGGTTTAGCCAGAGGTACATGGCTGGTGAGTGAAGGACTGATCATAAATGACTGGAATGGTATCAAACACAAGGAAATCATGTTTGATGTGTCTATACCATTCCATTCTAGCCACTACTATAAACCCGTCCTCCCCAATTAAGGTGCTACCAGCTTCCTGTGGTACCTACATAGAAATAGTCATACCACCCATTATGGCCTCATTGACTTGAATAGGGTGCCCCTTCTATACTGAACAAAAATATAAATGCAACATGCAACAAATTCAAAGATTTTACTGAGTTACAGTTCATATAAGGGAAAAAAAGCTAGGCGCATGGATCAGAAAACCAGTCAGTATCTAGTATGACCACCGTTTACCACATGCAGTGCGACATCTCCGTTGCATAGAGTTGATCAGCTGTTGATTGTGGCCTGTGGAATGTTGTCCCACTCCTCTTCAATGGCTGTGTGAAGTTCCTGGATATTTTGTCGGGAATTGGAACACGCTGTCGTACACGTCGATCCAGAGCATTCCAAACATGCTCAATGGGTGACGTCTGATGAGTATGCAGGCCATGGGAGAACAGGGTCATTTTCAGCTTCCAGGAATTGTGTACAGATCCTTGCGACATGGAGCCGTGCATTATCATGCTGAAACATGAGGTGATGGTGGCGGGTGAATAGGCATTACAATGGGCCTCAGGATCTCATTGCATTCAAATTGCCATCGATAAAATGCAATTGTGTTTGTTATCTGTAGCTTATGTCTGCCCATACCATAACCACATCGCCACCATTGGGCACTCTGTTCACAACGTTGACATCAGCAAACCGCTCGCCCACACAACGCCATACACGTGGTCTAAGGTTGTGAGGCCGGTTGAACACACTGCCAAATTCTCTAAAACAATGTTGGAGGAGGCTGATGGTAGAGAAATGAACATTACATTCCCTGGCAAAAGCTCTGGTGGCCATTCCTGCAGTCAGTATGCCAATTGCACGCTCCTTCAAAACATGAGACACCTGTGGCATTGTGTTGAGACAAAACTGCAAATTTTTGAGTGAACTTTTGTTTTCCCCAGCACAAGGACCAACACTTTACCTGTTGCGATTATATATTTGTTCAGTGTAGTAATTTTATGTTTATGGATACATTATTCCACTCCACCAAAGTTGCCATTATGATAATATGTTAATGGCTTAATGAGCTTGTTGGTATTCGTTTGGGACTGACCAATAGGGCGAGAGCCATTGTCATGACAATGGCGCAGCCGCACATTCCAGACAGGCCCAGCATGTGTAGTGTCCGGCGACCCGTCCTCTCAACCAGGAAGAGCTGTCGATTGGATGAGACAAGGTGACAAACAGGTCAGTAACAACAGGTTCGGGTCATGCTCGCTCATTTCTAATTGAGGAAAAACTTTGCAGATGATTCTGTCTGAATTTTCCAACTGGCGTTTGCCTAAGGAATTCTCCAATCTAAAAGACTGTATTTTATGTAGGAGCTTTCTACAGGATGCAAACACAAAAGTGATGGCTTAACTAGAGAAGTTTGCATTTTAAAATCAAAGATCAACCCTCAACCCAATCAATAGCATTAAAAAAACTAATCATGACCTGGCAACCCAACTCTGGCCTATTTGGAGGGGAAAGTCTAGGTTGGGTGGACTCACTACGTTATCTTCTTTGTTCAGTGATAAAGGTGAAGAGTTAAACAGTAATGGAGGTGCCTGGTTACAGGACCTTGCTAGCGTACCGAGACCACGGTGAAAGCACAGTTGACCACACCGGCTCCTATAGTGGCGTAGACAGGGCTCTGGACCCCTGCCTTCTGGAAGATACTGGTGGAGTAGTAGAAGATCTGGACAGGAGAGAAATAGAAGACGGTTGGTCAAGGAACGTGGTCGAGCTTTCTGAGTAATACTGACTAAATATGTGCCAAAAGGCAATATGGTTTGTGTAACGGTGGAATTGTCCATTCTAACACTGATTCAAATTGTGAAAATGGCCAAAGAGGATTGCCTTTGGAAGAGTTTGAACACACACACACACACACACACACTTTCCCTTTGTTTTGCTTTATTTTGACTAACACAGCTTATCTGGAGACTCAATATAGCAAGGTTACAGCAACACAGACAGACACACCCTGACATAAACTCAATCAGGTGTATAACACACATTGGGACATTTATTAATGAACCATTCTACCATGTCTCAGAATAGAATAGTATAGACCAGAACATAATACGCAGAATAGAACTATGTCCTCTGATGGGAACTGCTTGCACAGTCTTGTTTAGTTGAAATAAAACAAAATAGTAAACACACACACAATCCAAGTCTCAAGCCTTAAAACTCCTTCTTTAACCCGTCTCCTCCTCTTTATCTACACTGATTGAAGTGGATTTAACAGGTGACATCAATAAAGGATCATAGCTTTCAACTGGAATCACCTGGTCAGTCTATGTCATGGAAAGAGTAGGTGTTCCTAATGTTTTGTGTAGTCAGTTGAAAGCTATGATCCCTTTTTGATGTCACCTGTTGAATCCATTTCAATCAGTGTAGATGAAGGAGAGGAGATGGTTTAAAAAATGATTTTAAAGCCTTGAGACAATTGAGACATTGATTGTGTATGTATGCCATTCAGAGGGTGAGACAAAATATTTAAGTGCCTTTGAACGGAGTATGGTAGTATGTGCCAGGAGAACCGGTTCGAATATGTCAAGAACTACAACGCTGCTGGGTTTTTCACGCTCAACAGTTTCCCATGTGTATCAAGAATGGTCCACCACCCAAAGGACATCCATCCAACTTGACACAACCGTGGGAAGCATTGGAGTCAACATAGACCAGCATCCCTGTGGAACGCTTCTGACACGTTGTAAAGTCCATGGCCCGACGAGTTGAGGCTGTTCTGAGGTGCAACTCAATATTAGGAAGGTGGTCCTAATGTTTGGTATACTCAGTGTATATGTTTTTATTAGTAACATAACATATTGATAACATTTTTAGAGAAGAAACTGTCAACCCTATCTAGCTATGATAGGATGTGAACTAAGTAACGGTTCATTGCAGCCCATGTTTAACTAATGTGAACTCAGTGGTATGTTGTCAAGGCTTGTGGAGCCAGTCAGCTTTCTGTGTTGAAGGTAAACAGATGTAAACAGTAGGAAGGCCTGGTCAGTCTCTCCCAGAACCCCTAGCTGTCAGTCACCGTGGCAACAGGTGCCTGTGAGATGATGGGAACTATATGGAACTCAGCGTTCAATCACCCAATCGCACGATAAAGTCCTGGACACGGCTACAAAGATCCTTAGACACACACACACACTCTTCCCCAGTCTCCTCCATCCTCTAGTACTCACAGCGTTGACCCCGGACAGCTGTTGTGAGAGCTGCAGTAGGATGGCGATGATGATGGGCTGCCGGTACATGGGGGAGCGGAAGAGCTCTGCGATGGACACCTTCCTCTCCATGTCCATCCTCCTCTTCTCCTCCTTCATCTCCGCCAGCATATCCCCCACTTCCTGTCTCCCCGTCAGCCTCCTCAAGCCTAGGGATGAGTGGGAATGAGAATCAGGCTGAGAATAGAACTTCAGATGGGTTTCAGAGTGTGTGTGTGGTGGGGGAGGCTGACTTGTTCTGGGGTTGCCCAGACTCCCTAGCCCCCCTGTTATTCAAACCCTGCCCCTATTCTGCTTGTGGTCCTCTCCTTCATCCAGAAAGAAAAAGAGACAAAGAAAGGAGACAAGCAAAAGAGGCCATCAGAGAGTCCTGGTACATGGTCGTGACTGGATCCTCACCGCTCTTGGCGTGGTGCTCCTGGGAACGGATGATGTAGAGGAAGCGGGGGCTTTCGGGGCAAAAGGGCAGCAGCACCATCTGCASGACAGTGGGCAGAACGGTCACACCCACCAGCACTGGCCACAACTCCTCACTGCCCAGCAAAGACTCCAGACCCAGGACCTAAGGAAAAGAGAGAGAGAGAGAGAGAGAGAGAGAGAAGTTTACTACTTTAATACTTGTTCAGATAGATGTGTTGTGGAGAACAAACCCCATTCTGTGGCCTGTAGAGAAAGAAACATTGTGTGGTCTGAGCGCTGTACCTGTGCTATGAGAATCCCTGTAACGATAGCCAGCTGGTGGAGCGTGCCCAATGCCCCTCGCAGACTGGTAGGGGCTATCTCACCTACATACATGGGCACCAGCCCCGATGCCAATCCTGGGAGAAAGAGAATGAGGCTCCGATTCAGAAACTGGTACGCCAAGGTGTGGAGAAAACCGAGCAGCGATAGTGGTTCCGATGAACTATTTCACTGGTCAGTACTGTTAATCTACAACCATAGAAAACAATATAGTCTGTCTACAACTACACCACTGAAAAGCCATTCAAACAGCATTAAACCACATCAAAACACATTTCTGAGATAGTCAATCTGCAGGATGAGTGCTGACCACAGTATGCACCGATGACGAATCGTCCCAGAATCATCATCTCGAAGGACCGGCTGATCTTGGCCATGCCCATCAAACCTCCTCCGATGAAGGCAAACAAGTTGTTAATGAGCATGGCTTTCCTCCTGTCAGAATAAAGAGAAATATATTAGTTATCATTGGTATACTACAAGTAAATATGATGTACATTTCAAGTTACTAGTTGTTGGTTTGCAGATATACAATTGATATTTGTGAGTAGTGTGTGTTCTGCCAGTTAGACAGTACAAGAATAGGTCTTCGACAATTCCACCATTTAGCCTCTTAATGGCAGATCACAAAACAGAGATAATGCCTCTGCTGATATATCCATGTTACAACGTGTCATAGGAGAAAGTGTCACAGGCAGGGTTGGGGAGTACAAGTAAGGGATTACAAAAAAAACAGCAACTGTAATCCGTTACATTACAAGCAAAAAAATATTGTAATCAGATTAAAGATTCTTTTGAAAAACTAGATGATTACCTCAAGAATTACTTTTAGATTCAGGAAGGATGTTTGATGCTTTTCTCAATGACATTCAAATCAGAATTGAAAAAAGGCGTGAGTTTAAGTTTGTTCYACTTGAGCGAGTCTGACCACAAGTCAGAGACCACTATGAGGACACACCAAATGTGTTTGATGGATCGCGGGAAAAGAGCAGGAATAGGCTTTTGTAGGCTACAGTCCAAGCTATGTCTTCAAAATGGTGCAACTGCTGTCGGCATCYAAAGATTATCCAACTTAAATAAACGCTTGGAGGTAAGGACGACAGCAGTGGTGTAGTCTACAGTGATACGGATATCACTTAGTATTGATATCTACATAGCGCATTGATGTGAATCACACTGCTGCTCTCTCATTTAGCTATTGCGATTTATGGATTGTGGTTGTTGTGGATGGCTGTTCGCAAATCTAAATGTATAGTTGATGGTTGAATTCAAGAAGTTTAAGCTGCCTATTAATCTTTGTTTTTGAAACCAGTGGACAGCCAGAAAAATGTGTTCTTGCAACAGCTGCATAGTGCGGATCCCAGCCTATGGAATAAAAGTCTGGCTTCTCTTACTCAGTCTAATTCATGCTGATAAAAAAAATGGACACATGCTCAAACTTGCACACTTTTGATAGACTTAAAGGGGCAATCTGTAATTTTTCCCACCATGAGAAACTAAAGTCTAGGGGGAAAGACCGGCTCCGGCTTTCTTACTCCCACTCGACTCCATTGGGATCCCCTTTCAATCACAGAGTCTGTGTCCAGATAACATCCTGGCTTGGGTTACAATAGGAAACTGAGTCGAGCCACATAACACGACCCTGCCCAGTAACACTTTCTCCCACTGACTGCCACTATCCATAGGGAACCATGTTGGATCTGACTGACACAGTCACTCCCACTGTTTTTCCTATATATTTCTCTCTGCATTGTTGGGAAGGGCCCATAAGTAAGCATTTCATTGTTAGTCTACAAAGCATGTGACAAGTTTAATTTGCTAACACATTGGATCTAACTGACTGCCACAATCTATGGAGAACCATTTTGGATCTAACCAACTGCAACTATCTATGGAGAACCATTTTGGATCTAACTGACTGACACTATCTATATGGAACCATCTTGGTTTAACTAGGCAAGTCAGTTAAGAACAAATTCTTATTTACAATGACRGCCTACACCGGCCAAACCCAGATGACACTGGGCCAATTGTGCGCTGCCCTATGGGACTCCCAATCACAGCCGGTTACGATACAGCCTGGATTTGAACCAGGGTGTCTTTAACAATGCCTCAAGCACTGAGCTGCAGTGCCTTTGACCGCTGCACCACTCAGGAGTGCTGACAACTATGCATTACGTGGGTGTATCAGTGTGTAGGTCTATGTGTGTACATACAGCCCTAAGTCTGTGAGAAAGTGAATACATCTGTCTATGTACCTACATCTATGCAAAATAAAAAATAAATGTGCTATGATGTTTACAAGTGTGTGTGTGTGCTTGTGTATGTGTGCTTGTACTTGTGTGCATATGTGCATTCTGTGGGTGTGTGTGTGTCTGTGTGTGTGTGCCCGCTCTCGCATGCATACATGTGTGTATCATCTCTCCTACCTCCCCAGCCACTCTGAGATGACGCCCACACAGAAGGAGGAGATCATGCCGCCTATAGAGAAGATGGCTACGGACAGGGACCAGAGGGTTGTGAGGGTACTGCTGGGGATAGGCTCTCCATACCGATGCACCCATGTAGCGTTGTAGTCCGCTTCAATGATCTGGACAGGCAGGAGAAGAGATATGAGACATTTAATAGAGCTAATATTTTTCCTTAGGAAGACTATAGCCTAGTCCCAGGTATGTTTGTGCTGTCCCAGCATGACAGTGACCATAGGAATTGGTAAGACACAAACTGATCTGGGACCAAGTTAGGAAGACAACAATGTTAAGATAACATTTCTTTAGTTGGTTAAGTTGGTTGGAGCGTTGTGTTTCCTTACAACAACAGAGTTGTTGGTTTCATTCCTGCATTTTGGGCTCCCGAATGGCGCAGCGGTCTAAGGCACTGCATGTCAATGCAAGAGGTGTCACTACAGTCCCTGGATCAAATACAGGCTGAATCACATCTGGCTGTGATTGGGAGTCCCATAAACCGGCGCACAATCTGCCCAGCATCGTTGGGGTTTGGCGGGGGTAGGCCGATATTGTAAATAAGAATTTGTTCTTAACTGACATGCCTAGTTAAATAAAGGTTAAAAAAATGTTTTTATCATTTCAGAGTGGATAATATTTGGTTGAGACGTTGATCAATTAAATTACAACCTAAATTCCATTGTGTTTCATCAAACAGCAGAACCAAATGACCTGGATTGCAGTTCTCGATTCTGTGTAGGTTATTACAGCAATTGTGAAGATCTCCACAGACCTGCGACAACCTATGCATGCTATCTTGAACRTGCACGATTTACTGTATTACAAAAGTAATACTGAATTGTGTTTGGTTGACAAGGCAACCAAATATTAACATTTAAAGGAGATGTATCTACTGCATGGATAGTTGCATCTGAGCAACTGGCTTAATCCCATTCTTGAACATTTATTTTTGGTTGAGTTGGAGACGTGAATCCAACTTATAATTAGTTAACTTGTCAACAAGTTAATAGGCTATTTATCATATTTCAAAAGTGATATTGAATTGTGTTTGGTTGTCAACACAACCAAATATTAACATTTGAAGGAGATGTATCTTCTGCTTGGATAGTTCCATCTGTACCACTGACTTAGTCTGGCTTTAATTACAGTTTGTCTACAAATTAATAATTRAYATGTTGGATTCAGGTATCCATCTCAGGAATAGGACTAAGGGCCTCCTGAGTGGTGAAGCGGTCTAAGGCACTGCATTGCAGTGCTAGGGGCATCACTACAGAACCGGGTTCAATCCCAGGCTGTGTCGCAGGGTCATGTTTTGGAGGACACATGGCTCTCAACCTTCGCCTCTCCCAAGTCCGTATGGGAGTTGCAGCGATGGGACAAGACTGTAACTACCAATTGGATATCACAAAAAAGAATAGGATCAAACTTTACTTACAGTTTGATTTGATTTAGTTGAGATGGATACCTGAATCCAACATRTYAATTATTAATTTGTAGACAAACTGTAATTAAAGCCAGACTAAGTCAGTGGTACAGATGGAACTATCCAAGCAGAAGATACATCTCCTTCAAATGTTAATATTTGGTTGTGTTGACAACCAAACACAATTTAATGTAACTAAATATCATAACATTTTAAATCAACCAAAGCTTGAAACCCTAGTCCTATTTAGGTTTTAAGCTGCTTCTTTTATGATAATGGTTATAATGTTGAAGATCTGATGTTGTTTTAAAGGTACAAATTCAACATATTGTATACAAGGTTAAAAATATGTAGACATTTTGTTACTATGGTTATTATGATGACATAATCCCGTGGTTAAAATTTTAACCTCAAAACAAGTTGATTACTTTTTTACAAATCCAATGTAYTTTCTACATAGATTCCACGTCACACTACGTTGACAAATTACGTTGAGACAATGTTAATTCAACCATTTTGTGCCTAGTGGGATGGCATGGGCCACAGATACTGAATCTAGGTAGTAAGTGTATGCGAGGCCTAACAAAGTGTTACTTGTTTCTTGAGATAAATACTTTGGTAATGGAACAGAGAGAGATATGCTTTGTGTGAATACTAGGACAAACTGTTCTGTGCAGGCCAGCTATAACCACAACCCAAAACTCTGTGCCTCTTGCCTGCCAATATGAATAACTTCCTACTCATTAATCCCTTACCTAGGCAGGTAGCCTAGCAGTTAAGAGTGTTGGGCCAGTAACCCTCAAAAATATCTTGGTGTGCCCTTGAACAAGGCACTTAACCCTAATTGCTCCTGTAAGTCACTCTGGATAAGAGAGTCTGCTAAGTGACTAAACTGTAATTTAACACAAATAGATGTCAGTTCAGTCTAAAGGTTGTTTTGGGCCTGAGGGTTTCRCCTGGTAAATAGATGGCACAGGGGTCAAAGTTTTGACACTGTGAGTTAAGAGGGTCTAGGKACCTGGACTCATGACCAGAGGAGCCATGTTGGTTGTAAGGCCCCTCTTGGAACACAACTCACTGACTCCAAGTAAGTTCCTCTGTCTGACTCACTCACTGGCTGTATCTAAATACAGGTACTAACAGTTGAATGATACTGCTGTCTACCCACAATGCAATATATGCAGCATGAAACGATGCTACATTTGATATAATGTGCTCTCTCCATGACATAGACTGACCAGGTGAATCCAGGTGAAAGCTATGATCCCTTATTGATGTAATTTGTTAAATCCACTTCAATCAGTGGAGATGAAGGGATGGAAACAGGTTTAAGAAGAATTTTAAGCCTTAAGACAATTGAGACATGGATTGTGTATGTGTACCATTCAGAGGGTGAATGGGCTAGACTAGAGATTTTGGGGTATGGTAGTAGGTGCCAGGCACACCGGTTTGTGTCAAGAACCGCAAGGCTGCTGGGTTTTTTACGCTCAACAGTTTCCCATGTGTATCAAGAATGGCCCACCACCCAAAGGACATCCAGCCAACTTGACACAACTGTGGGAAGCGTTGGAGTCAACATGGGCCAGCATCCCTGCGAAACGCTTTCAACACCTTGTAGAGTCCATTTCCTGATGAATTGAGGCTGTTCTGAGGGCAAAGGGGGGTGAAAGTCAATATTAGGTAGGTGGTCTTAATGTTTGGTACATTCAGTGGATTTGATGTATGGTGGCTGACATACAGTATGTTCCAATATATTCTCTATATTAGTAATTAGCAGATATATGTTCTGACATACTTCCACATCAAAACCCCATGACCCAACACCGACTAACACATTTTACGAGAAGGGGGCTTTAGGATAGTGAATCTAAGGGAATGTCTAGACAGCAGCGAGAGCATCTAACTATATCTATATGGTTCAGGAGGCTGTACTGGACGTGCACTATGTAGTGTCGCACTCCGAACACGACACCATCTGCCCTTGACTCTGTCTCGGCGTGAACCCTCTGCGAACCTGGTGAGTGTCGCCCCCCCCAAAGCCCAAAATAGCCACTTTTTCCCATGACACCAGAATCACTGCCTTAAACCCCTCTGCCTCCGATTGCACCCCTCAGCTGTGAAGGACACCTGAGATGGGGGGGGGGGGGGGGGGGGGGGGGCAATGGAGGGGGTAAATAGATGTGTGAATTGTGAGGCTTGCAGATGGGTGAGGGGGTGGAGGGGTGAGGAGGGGGTAGATGGGTGAGGAGGGGATGAGGGGTGAGGAGAGGATGAGAGGTGAGGAGGGGGTGAGGGGTGAGGAGGGGGATGAGGGGTGAGGAGGGGGATGAGGGTTGAGGGATGATGAGGGGTGAGGATTGGAAGGAGGGGTGAAGGGTGGGTGAGGGATGATGAGGGGGGATAAGGGGGATGAGGGGGATGAGAGCTGAGGAGAGGTGAGGATGGGGGGTATTTTGGCAACACTGTGTGTTTCGTCATGCAGCATGTGGTGCACACACCCCCTGGTGTTGACATTACTCAGATGTTCCCCTGGACACGCCTCGCTCTTTCTGATCTTTCCCTCTCTTGCATCCAATCTATTTCTTCCTCGCTCTCTCTTTATCCATCTCCTATTCTCTAAAAGTACATCCTCACTCTCTCTATTCCCCCTTTCACTCTTTCTCTATTCCCCTTTCTCTCTCGCTCTCTATTCCYCCTTTCGCTCTCTCTCTCTCTATTCCCCCTTTCTCTCTCTTTCTCTCTCTATTCCCCCTTTCTCTCTCTCTTCTAAATCCCTCAATGTCTCCCCTCAACTATTGACATGTCGAGTCATCGACCAAGTTTCAATACGTAATTGTTTGTACTAACATTAGGATGTTGCTTTTAAAACATATAGGGCTGGTTTTCCAGTCACAGATTAGGCTAAATTGTGGACTAAAAATAGCTTTCAGTGGAGAACTCCATTGAGAATGTTTTTTAGTCCAGGACTAGTCTTAATCTGTGTCCAGGAAACCGTCCCATAGACTGTACTGTACTGTACTGTGAAAGGGAGAAGTCAACTATGGTGTACAAATACACTATATATACAAAAGTATGTGGACGCCCCTTCAAATTAGTGGATTCGGCATTTCAGCCACACCCGTTGCGGACAGGTGTATAAAATCGAGCACACAGCTATACAATCTCCATAGACAAACATTGGCAGTAGAATGGCCTTACTGGAGAACTCAGTAACTTTCAACGTGACACCATCATAGGATGCCACCTTTCCAGCAAGTCAGTTTGTCACATTTCTGCCCTGCTTGAGGTGCCCCCGTCAACTGTAAGTGCTGTTATCGTGAAGTGGAAACGTCTAGGAGCAACAATGGCTCAGTCGCGAAGTGGTAGGCCACACAAGCTCACAGAACGGGACCGCTGAGTGCTGAAAGGCGTAGCACGTAAAAATGGTCTGTCCTCGGTTGCAACACTCACTACCAAGTTCCAAACTGCCTCTGGAAGCAACGTCAGCACAAGAACTGTTCGTCGGGAGCTTCATGAAATGGGTTTCCATGGCCGAGCAGCCGCACACAAGCCTAAGGTCACCATGCGCAATGCCAAGCGTCGGCTGGAGTGGTGTAAAGCTCGCTGCCATTAGACTCTGGAGCAGTGGAAACGAGTTCTCTGGAGGGTTGAATCACGCTTCACCATCTGGCAGTCTGACGGACGAGTCTGGGTTTGGCGGATGCCAGGACCTAATCGCCCAACATCAGTGCCCAACCTCACTAATGCTCTTGTGGCTGAAGCAAGTCCCCGTAGCAATGTTCCAACATCTAGTGGAAAGCCTTCCCAGAAGAGTGGAGGCTGTTATAGCAGCAAAGGGGGGACCAACTCCATATTAATGCCCATGATTTTGGAATGAGACATTCGACGCGCAGGTGTCCACATACTTTTGGTAATGTAGTGTACCTGGTCCTTAGAGAAAACAACAACAATAATCGGTTTTAGAAAAGGTCATGCTAGAGGTATTAATTCCCTGGTCGGTTCTTAAACAGCAACTCTCTTTGATGACTCACTCATAGAGCACAGAGAGCTGTTTTCAGTCGCTGCCCTTTATCAGTTGAAACGGCGAGACTGAGCTTAGCTGGGTGGAATCAAGGGGACATCTGTGTAAATGCCAACTCACTACCTGTCCCAGGTAGTTTTGCAGCCACACTCACCTATCAGTGTGTGAAATGAAATGTGAGACAACCCATTGAAGAGTTCTTGGTTAACAGTTATTCAGATTCTGAACCATCTCACCTCGTTTTGAAGTGTATGCAACCGTCTGAGAACCATGGTTCTGGCACTAGCATCTATGTTTGCAGACCCATGTTTCATGATAACACTTTTGGTGCAAACATGGCATCTATAGGAAATTCTAAATCCCAATTTGCAGAACTCTGTATCAATAGCTCTGGTTGATGAGTGCAAGTCGGTCTTACCTTCTGAGGAGCGTTGATGACACCTATGTTGTACCCAAACTGAAAGGAACCCAATACAGCGGTGAACACTGAGAAAGCAAGGGTTCCAGTCACCGTCTGTAGAGCACACACAAGAACACAACACCTCACTGTTACCATGATGCAATTGTGTGGTTGTTCATAAAGAGATTGTGTGAAGGATGTGGAGAAGATGGACCATCTAGAAAGGTATGGTTTGTTGCACAGACAATGTCATGTCCATCCACAGACAATGTCATGTCCGTACACAGACAATGTCATGTCCGTACACAGACAATGTCATGTCCGTACACAGACAATGGTCATGTCCGTACAAAGACAATGTCATGTCCATCACACAGACAATGTCATGTCCATCCACAGACAATGTCATGTCCGTATACAGACAATGTCATGTCCCGTAACATGACATGTCATGTCCGTACACAGACAATGTCATGTCCGTACACAGACAATGTCATGTCATACACAGCAATGTTATGTCCATACACAGACAATGTCATGTTCCATACACAAGACAATGTCATGTCCCCGTAACAGACAATGTCATGTCCGTACACAGCCAATGTCATGTTCCGTACACAGACAATGTCATGTCCATACACAGACAATGTTATGTCCATACACAGACAATGTCATGTCCATACACAGACAATGTCATGTCCATACAAAGACAAAGACAATGACGAAACTGCTGTTGTAAGATGACCATGGTCTAGACTGTTAACAAGCTTCTATATTTTGGGAACTCTCCTGTCTTAGTAAAGGCCAAGACTACACACACGCAGACAGACACACACACACACGCACAAACAGACCCCACATCCCTCCAGACACACCTCTCTAATATCCACTATATATAACTGTGGTACTAAATGAGAAAGGATCTTTTGTAGCCGTGTCCAGGACTTTCCTGTGTATCGTGTGATTGGGTGACTGAACGATGAGTTAGTAGTTAGTAGCATGACGATGAGTTAGTAGTTAGTAGCATATAGTTCCCATCATCTCACAGGCACCTGTTGCCACGGTGACTGAGCTAGGGGTTCTGGGAGAGACTGACCAGGCCTTCCTACTGTTTACATCTGTTTACCATCAACACAGAAAGCTGACTGGCTCCACAAGCCTTSACAACATACCACYGAGTTCACATTAGTTAAACATGGGCTGCAATGCACCGTTACTTAGTTCACATCCTATCATAGCTAGATAGGGTTGACAGTTTCTTCTCCAAACATTTGATCAGTATGTTATTAATAAAAACATATACATGGAGTGTTTACTGTTTTATTTCAACTAAACAAGACTGTGCAAGCAGTTCCCGTCAGAGGACATAGTTCTATTCTGCGTATTATGTTCTGGTCTATACTATTCTATTCTGAGACATGGTAGAATGGTTCATTAATAAATGTCCCAATGTGTGTTATACACCTGGTTGAGTTTGTGTCAGGGTGTGTCTGTCTGTGTTGCTGTAACCTTGCTGTGTTGAGTCTCCAGATAAGCTGTGTTTGTCAAAATAAAGCAAAACAAAGGGAAAGTGTGTGTGTGTGTGTGCGTCCCACATCGTACAACAAATAAAACATTTCTAGTCTAAAGGCAAGAGTCCCGCTCTATTTCACTTCACAGAACGTGCTTCACAACATTTCAACTGTAGCCTGCATATGTAGAACATATTGGGAAAGACAGAAAAAAATGGGACAGAGTTGAGGTCAAGGCAAGATAATATTGTTTCTCACTGTCTCAGATTCTGTTATCAGCAACCAATTAAAACGTACCGGCATTTTGATACAACAGTTTGGTGATGTGTTTTTTTGCTATTGTGCCACCAATCATGACAAGAAAGAATACCTCAAGGATGCTGAAATCCTAGTAAGTCTAAGAAGAATGTTTTTGACTTAAAGTGTCAGTAACCGTGTTGGCGTCAGCTGTGGTAAGGAACAAGGTATAGGTTGTACTGGGTGATCTACCAACCAACCCATATTCATCTCAGCCCTGATCATTAAGCACGCTGGTCTCTCTGCTGATCAAGGTCACTATATAGGACCAATACAACTAAGGGCTCTCATGTCCAAAATAAAGGCTGACGTTATGTTTTGTCAATCTTCCAGAAAATAGAACATTATGTTTTGTTTGATATATGAATAGCAATTGTTTTAATTATTCTAATAACACAAAATGTCAAATTTAATTTCACTCTCAAAAGAAACACTATGTCTTTTCTTATCTTGTTATATTTGACGGGCACTAACAAACACAGCAGTTGCTGAGTCCTTATTTTGGTCAACCATGTTGTTGTGAACCACGTCACAGATCACAAGTTTCTGCAGTGGTATTAGTGACCGTTTGCTCATCATTGTATGCACAGGCGTCAATTCAATTTAAATTCCACGTTGATTCAACTTAATTTCATTGAAATTACATGGAAACAACGTTGATTCAACCAGTGTGTGCCCAGCGGGATTCAATGCCACTGGCAGACCAGTTATTTTGTCAGGTGAAAAAAAATCGATCATGCACTCAGAGGAGGATGAGAATAAACAGATAGAGATACTTAGACAAATATATATTAGGATAAGAGTGCGTGATCGATTTTTCTTTTTCCTAATGAGAGCCTAAAACTTGGATAATAAAATATAAACAATAAATGTATAATTTGATGAATAGATAAATTGATAGTTATGCTTTAACAGTCGTAGAAAAGGGTTTTAAACAACAAAATATACATTTTAAATCACACATTAAATTAAACTTCATCCATCATAGGCTACTCAGTGTTAGTGCGCATGAAAACATTTCATTGCAATTTACTTATTGCAAATCAACTATTTTCTTATAAAAACGAGTGTTGTTTAGATTACCTCCCCTCCGAGTTGCTGAAACCCAGCCGGCATGTCTTTGACAGCGCGAGACACAGATTACAGTCGGTGACAGTTGTGTCCCGCTCCCCCGCGCGCTATCCCAACTGGACACCACGTGAAAAAAACTCAATTGGAATAAGGACAATAAACCTGGTACTTGTATTAAAAGTCGAAAGGAAAAGTAAAACCCAAGACAAAAACTGGAACCAAAGTGAAAACCGACGAGGTGGCTATAGTTCTAAATGTGTAACTCTACGTGTCCTCTCTTTGAAGTTTGTGGAGCGTCTGGGTCCAGTTTGCATATAATGACATCAGTACACTGGCGCACAACTCTCTTGATATTTTCAAACGACGGAGAGAAGGTGCGGAGGGGACGAGGGGCGACGAGAGGGCGTTTTAGCCGCCCCCTACTCTCGAAGGCCTGTCACAGAGGTCGTCTTTTGGGGTGAGACAGAAGCAGAAAGCCATGTCTTGACCTTATACACTATTGGCTGAAGTCAAGAGGAGCGCTTCATCAGCATACAGAATAACCACCATCTCACTGTAACTTCTATGGGGTATGCACTGTGGGTTTTTCAGATTCCATGAGTGGCCTAGATACAGTATATTGGACAGCATGTACAAAAGAGATAGTCGTGATGGATCATAACATTGTTAAATTCAGTTAAAAAGCATTATTTTAAAAAGTGCGGTAGGCTAGTTGGTCTACTTTTAAACGAATTCCTCTTCAACCTTAACATGTGAATTTTCCCACCACCATTAAGAAAGGTTATAATTGGGTGAAGAGACACATTCATCTTATTGATTGGATTGAGACCTGCAGTGGCTGAAAAAGGCACATCTATAGAAAGGATGACATTTATGATATGCTTAGATATGTAGCCCATTCCTCTGCAGGGGAGGGTGTGCAAAGGCTGGATGCCTGGACCTTGGGAGAAAGCCAATGTCCACCACCACCAATCTGGACCTATGACTCAACACTTCTTCTGGACAGCCAGATGGGCTTGTCTGCACTGCCCTGGCAGTCATTCTGTCTTTCCGCTATTTTAGAACACATGCCAAAAGGGTGACGCTCCCCACCAGTACACCACAGCTAACTCACCCCATCCACCACAAACACTTCCCTATTTCACACAAAAATATGAATCTTTCCCAAGGCAACCAGTGGGCCCTAAATTTGGAATGTACCACTTGGGTCGGCGAAGTAGGGGTGGCTGGGGAAATTGGGGACAGCTAGCAGGTGTGAATTGGGAGGTGTGTCTTGGTAGGGGTTATGAGAGGCAAGGCAGGACCTGCCAAAAAGGCAATGGAAAAATATCTGGACTAGATCTATCAATCCAATTCACCCACACCCTTTGTGAACAAGCTCGCATCTCACCCCACTTTCCCTTCCTCACATCTTCCCCTTCCCCCCTCCCCTCTATCATACTCTAATCTAAGGCACATATTGAGAAAGAGGAGCTGAACCTGACACCATCCTCCAAAGCCAGGGCCCCAGGCCAGTGAGTCATGTGTATGGCCCACACTAAATGAGGAAGAAATTCTATACCAGGAGACAGTGGCCTAGGACCTCCAGACCACATAACATGCACTCTTAAAAAAGGGTTGCAAAGGGGTCACAATAGGAGAACCCTCTGTGGAAAGGGTTCTACATATAACCCCCAAAGGTTCTACCTGGAACCAAAAGGGTTCTACTTGGAACCAAAAAGGGTTCTTCAAAGGGTTCTTCTATCGGGACAGCCAAAGAACACCTTTATGTTCTAAATAGCACCTTTTCTTTCTAAGAGTGTGTGGGTTTATGTAGACCTACATACCTGTATCCCGGGACAGACAGACAGATAATACACAGTAGTGCCTGTAAGAACCATCAGAACTGTCCCAATCAAAGATTAAAAAACAAAACTGGCCCAAATAAAGAAAATGAAAACAGAACAAATATACAATGTTTGGGCAGTCACAGTGCAAATGTCAGTTGTGTTGTCCCAAAACTGGAAGTAACACCAATCAGAGAGTGTTATCTGATGGAAAGTCACACCGCCACACTGACCGACGCACACGGACCATGTGACTGCCCCACCGTCAGTCAAACAGGTGACCTGCTGTGAGTCAGGCGATGTGATTACCGTTCCTCTGTAATGACTCGCTCCCGCACTGTGTGTGTGTGTGATTAGCAAATGGGGGCTGCCAGAGTGCCAGGTCTTAATAATTTTACAGTAATGTGATGTGTGTGACAGAAAACGGGTGTCGCATTATTGCATTATAGCCAATTGTGCGTTCAACAAGTCTCAGACTTAGAAAGCAATGGTGTATATTGGCAAAAAAGGAGCACATGCTATACTAGTATGGATGTCTATCTATGCTTAACTTAGATTCTAAATAAAAGACTCTGGTTATAACTAGTTAGACTTGCATAGTCAACTCCTTTAGACCTGTAATCATAAGAGCAAACACACACTCTTAGAAARAAAAGCGTGCTATCTAGAACCTTACACGGTTCTTCGGCTGTCCCCATAGGAGAACCCTTTGAAGAACCTATTTTGGTTCCAGGTACCTCTTTGCAGAGACAGTGGTAGCTCACTAATGGTGAGCAAACTCTAGTGTGAAGAGTAGACTAGCCTGATAACCTAAATCAGTTCCTAGCAGTGGGATATTTTCAAAGTTCAGCAATCAGCCAGAGTCACAATATTGCAAGGCATTTTATTTAAGCAATGTTTTTACCTGGCAACTACTCTGTTTGAAATTCCCATCACCGCCTCTCTTCTGCAAATAACACAGATGCCTCAGCAAAAACGTCAGGACTGGTTTCAAAAAGTAGACACAGTTGAAGTCAGAAGTTTACATACACTTAGGTTGGAGTCATTAAAACTTGTTTTTCAACCACTCCACAAATGTTTTGTTAACAAACTATAGTTTTAGCAAGTCGGATTAGACATCTACTTTGTGCATGACACAAGTAATTTTTCCAACAATTGTTTACAGACAGATTATTTCACTTATAATTCACTGTATCACAATTCCAGTGGGTCAGAAGTTTACATACACCAAGTTGACTGTGCCTTTAAACAGCTTGGAAAATTCCAGAAAATGATGTCATGGCTTGAGGAGCTTCTGATAAGTTAATGTACATAATTTGAGTCAATTGAAAGTGTACCTGTGGATGAATTTCAAGGCCTACCTTCAAACTCAGTGCCTCTTTGCTTGACATCATGGGAAAATCAAAAGAAATCAGCCAAGACCTCAGAAAGAAAATTGTAGACCTCCACAAGTCTGGTTCATCCTTGGGAGCAATTTCCAAACACCYGAAGGTACCACGTTCATCTGTACAAACAATAGTATGCCAGTTTAAACACCATGGAACCACGCAGCCGTCATAGCACTCAGGAAGGAGACGCATTCTGTCTCCTAGAGATGAACGTACTGTGGTGCGAAAAGTGCAAATCAATCCCAGTACAACAGCAAAGGACCTTGTGAAGATGCTGAAGGAAACAGGCACAAAAGTATCTATATCCACAGTAAAACGAGTCCTATATCGACATAACCTGAAAGGCCGCTCAGCAAGGAAGGAGCCACTGCTCCCAAACCGCCATAGAAAAGCCAGACTTTTGGAGAAATGTCCTATGGTCTGATGAAACAAAAATTGAAATGTTTGGCCATGATGACCATCGTTATGTTTGGAGGAAAAAGGGGGCCGCTTGCAAGATGAAGAACACCATCCCAACCGTGAAGCACGGGGGTGGCATAATCATGTTGTGGAGGTGCTTTGCTGCAGGAGGGACTGGTGCACTTCACAAAATAGATGGGATCATGAGGGTGGAAAATTATGTGGATATATTGAAGCAACATCTCAAGACATCARTCAGGAAGTTAAAGCTTGGTCGCAAATAGGTCTTCCAAATGGACAATGACCCCAAGTATACTTCCAAAGTTGTGCCAAAATGGCTTAAGAACAACAAAGAACAACAAAGTATTGGAGTGACCATCACAAAGCCCTGACCTCAATCCTATAGAAAATGTGTGGGCAGAACTGAAAAAGCATGTGCGAGCAAGGAGGCCTACGAACCTGACTCAGTTACACCAGCTCTGTCGGGAGGAATGTGCCAAAATTCACCCGACTTATTGTGGGAAGCTTGTGGAAGACTACCCAAAAGGTTTGACCCAAGTTAAACAATTTAAAGGCAATGCTACCAAATACTAATTGAGTGTATGTGAACTTCTGACCCACTGGGAATGTGATGAAAGAAATAAAAGCTGAAATAAATCATTCTCTCTACTATTATTCTGACATTTCACATTCTTAAAATAAAGTGGTGATCCTAACTGAACTAAGAGAGGACATTGTTTCTAGGATTAAATGTCAGGAATTGTGAAAAACTGAGTTTAAATGTATTTGGCTAAGGTGTATGTAAACTTCCGACTTCAACTATGCAGTCCCATCCCTGTAAGCTACTGTACACTGTGTAAAACAATAATAATATGATGATAGATCGACTTGTATTATTAATGCCTTAATCATAACACTTTCTGAAATCCATTCACACAAACTTATAAGACTTAAAACTATAAGAGTTTAGTAAGTACTTATTATGTTCTTATAAGATCTTTACAAGCTGCGATTTAATCAGTTAGTACTGCTGTCTCATTCAGAATGGTTAAGCATGTCTTTGTCATTTAGATATGATTATGATCAAATTAGGTGCTTGTGTGGACCTTACAACTCAAATGGAGTTATTTTCTATCTGTTTGCATTGCTCTGAAGTGACCTTACTAACACCATTCATGGTATCTATATCCTAGATATGTCTATATACAGTAGCCTACTACTATGATCAGGATTAGGTTCCTACTGCTGGCTGGTACCATCAATATCATTTCCCGGTCCTGCACATGCATGTGTAAATATCCAACGTCAATTCGTTTGAGTGCCTTCTTGTATTATATTTTAGCTAAATTACCATTCTATTTTTACTTCATAAAGTTTGTATTTTTCCTACTCCTTGTTTTCAATTGCTTACTTTTCTATTGTTGCTGCATTGTCCAGAGGTGAACCTGAAAGAATGCTAAGCAGTTTATTGCACTCTGCATCCATGTATATATATTTTTATTTTGTATTTTTTTATTTCACCTTTATTTAACCAGGTAGGCTAGTTGAGAACAAGTTMTCATTTACAACTGYGACCTGGACAAGATAAAGCAAAGCAGTGTGACACAAACAACAACACAGAGTTACACATGGAATAAACAAACATACAGTCAATAATACAGTAGAAAAAAAAGTATATATACAGTGTGTGCAAATGAGGTAGGATAAGGGAGGTAAGGCAATAAATACGCCATAGTGGCGAAATAATTACAATATAGCAATTAAACACTGGAGTGATAGATGTGCAGAAGATGAGTGTGCAAGTAGAGATACTGGGGTGCAAAGGAGTAAAACAAATAACAGTATGGGGGATGAGGTAGTTGGATGGGCTATTTACAGATGGGCTATGTACAGATGCAGTGATCTGTGAGCTGCTCTGACAGCTGGTGCTTAAAGATATTGAGGGAGATATGAGTCTCCAGCTTCAGTGATTTTTGCAGTTCGTTCCAGTCATTGGCAGCAGAGAACTGGAAGGAAAGGCGGCAAAAGTAGGAATTGGCTTTGGGGATGACCAGTGAGATATACCTGCTGGAGCGCGTGCTGCGGGTGGGTGCTTCTATGGTGACCAGTGAGCTGAGATAAGGCGGGGCTTTACCTAGCAAAGACTTATAGATGACTTGGAGCCAGAGGGTTTGGCAACGAATATGAAGCGAGGGCCAGCCAACGAGAGCATACAGGTCGCAGTGGTGGGTAGTATATGGGGCTTTGGTGACAAAACGGATGGCACTGTGATAGACTGCATCCAATTTGCTGAGTAGAGTGTTGGAGGCTATTTTGTAAATGACATCGCCGAAGTCAAGGATCGGTATGATAGTCAGCTTTACGAGGGTATGTTTGGCAGCATGAGTGAAGGATGCTTTGTTGCGATATAGGAAGCCGATTCTAGATTTAATTTTGGATTGGAGATGCTTAATGTGAGTCTGGAAGGAGAGTTTACAGTCTAACCAGACACCTAGGTATTTGTAGTTGTCCACATATTCTAAGTCAGAACCGTCCAGAGTAGTGATGCTGGACGGGCGGGCAAGTGTGGGCAGCGATCGGTTGAAGAGCATGCATTTAGTTTTACTTGCATTTAAGAGCAGTTGGAGGCCACAGAAGAAGAGTTGTATGGCATTGAAGCTCGTCTGGAGGTTAGTTAACAAAGTGTCCAAAGAAGGACCAGAAGTTTACAAAATGGTGTCGTCTGCTTAGAGGTGGATCAGAGAATCACCAGCAGCAAGAGCGACATCATTGATGTCTACAGAGAAGAGAGTCGGCCCGAGAATTGAACCCTGTGGCACCCCCATAGAGACTGCCAGAGGTCCGGATAACAGGCCCTCCGATTTGACACACTGAACTCTGTCTGAGAAGTAGTTGGTGAACCAGGCGAGGCAGTCATATGAGAAACCAAAGCTGTTGAGTCTGCCAATAAGAATGTGGTGATAGATATAGGTCTGTAGCAATTTGGGTGTCTCCCCCTTTGAAGAGGGGGATGACCGTGGCAGTTTTCCAATCTTTGGGGATCTCAGGCTAGTAATAGGGGTTGCAACAATTTAGGCGGATCATTTTAGAAAGAGAGGGTCCAGATTGTCTAGCCCGGCTGATTTGTAGGGGTCCAGATATTGCAGCTCTATCAGAACATCAGCTATCTGGATTTGGGTGAAAGAGAAATGGGGAGGCTTGGGAAAGTTGCTGTGGGGGATGCGGGGCTGTTGACCGGGTTAGCGGTAGCCAGGTGGAAAGCAAGGCCAGCCGTAGAAAAATGCTTATTGAAATTCTCAATTATTATGGATTTATCAGTGGTGACAGTGTTTCCTAGCCTCAGTGCAGTGGGCAGCTGGGAGGAGGTGCTCTTATTCTCATATAATGTGTACATGACAAATAAACAAGCTTGAATATTCACTCAAAGGTCAGCTAGTTAGCTATCCCTCTTAATAGCAGTGCTAGTAGTGCCATCAATGCTAGTAGCCTATCAACTCATCATCAACAATATTCCATAATTTAGGCATATCAACTAGGGCGGAAGAATGAATATTGGTGAAATTACATGAAGCCGTTATGAAAGTTGAAATAAGGACATTTTGAGGAGCAGGCATTTCTTTTCCAAATCCATGCAACTTTTTATATTTTTTATTTTGAATGAAATAATTTTGCATGAGTTCATAATCTTTGGACATGCACATAATCTGAGAAATTAGACATCATTATCAGATATTATTATCACAGAACATGAACTATGCAATTCAATGTGATAATACAACGCATGATAACCAGTGTGCAATGAATGATGTGCCTCAAACGCCACAATATTTGTTTTCATTCCTGCATTCAGCCAATATAATTTTAGAAATACCAAAATGTAAAATGTGTCCACTTAATATTTTGTTTTTGGAACATTTCGCGCCATCCCATTTAAAAACATACACCTCGGTGGGCGCGGCCTCTGATTGGTGGCCTGTGAACTCTGCACAGCCACTCCYCTATTCTGGTTATTGGGGAAATCCCCGAAATGCACGCTTTTCAGTGAAACAAAATATTTTGCTTTATAGCAGTTACGGATTGCATTGAAAGAGAACCGAGGGGCGGCAAGAAAAGATTCATAAACGGGAGGCGAGGTATAAATCCATGTTTAATTTATTTTAGGCAGCGTAGCAAATTATTTTGCCTGGAAAAGTTTGTGGTCGTTGTTGATTGGAGATTCTAGTAAAACAGCCAGTCAAGTTTACAACTGAGCTAGCAGATTTTAGTGGAAGATGGTGGGTGAAGTTTGGTGTGYCTTGTATTTCGTTGTATTAATACAAATTTAACCACAACACATTGTAGTATTATATGACATCGAAGTTGGATGATGATCACGAATCGCTTACTGTTCAGACTTTTGTGTGTCTAACCTGCTAGCTAATTAGCTAGGACATGCTAGGCCATAACTGAGGAACGCTCAACCCCTCGCGCGATATGTCAGAAACCAGATTGAGCCACCTTCAGTCGATACTTGTAAAAATGTCAATTCTGAAAACGCTTATCTGTACCAATGTGTTTTATGTACAACTGCGGCCTTTCTGCAGGGTTCTGAAATTCATATTTTTAATAATAACTTTTATCGAACACCCCCATGTCCGGCCACCAACTTGCGCTTATCGCCCTCGTGCGGCAATGTTTGGGAACACCGAAAGCGGTCTATACCAGTTAACATGATCTTTTATGAATTATGAAACCGTTTTTATTATTACATACATTCTTCAGAATTCACAAAAAAAGGACGTTAGCTGGTTATCTCATAGAACAAGAAATATAAGATATCCTAAGCCTGTGTATACCATAATCTTATTTTCACCGTGTATCCATTTAACTTTACCCTAAAACAGGGTTCCCCAACTGGATTTGGCCCGCAGGTGGTTTTATTTGGCCCCCCAAGTTTTCTGAGCAATTATTATTTTTTTTTTGAATTTTCAATGTCAGACATGACTGCAAAAACCCCAGGAAATATAGCTCCAAGTGATTTACTTTAAAAAATACATATGTTCCCAAGTATTCCCACACATAATAGAGAGATGCATGTGATCATATACAAATGTAAAAATCTAGTTGATGATCCCTGCCCTACACCAACGACGTTCATTTTCCTCATAGGCTCTGTCCAACAAACCATGGCATACAAGAATACGCCTTTATTATTTCTCTCTGTATAGGGTGGGTTGCAAGTTAGTCATAGATTTAGATGAGGTGTTTATTTGGTAAACATAGGGTAGCTAGCTGGGCACTTGAGCAACACCAAGGATTAGCCTAATACCGTGGCACCAGTGCTCACATTGCTGTCTAGCTAACAACACAACCCAGTCAGTCATTATCCATCCCCTGTCTGCATTCTAGCTTTTTTATTTATTTATTTATTTAACCTTTATTTAACTAGGCAAGTCAGTTAAGAACAATTTCTTATCTACAATGACGGCCTACCCCAGCCAAACCCTAACCCGGACGACACTGGGCTAATTGTGCACCTCCCTATGGGACTCCCAATCACTGCTGTTTGTGATATAGCCTGGACTCGAACCAGGGTCTGTAGTGACGCCTCTAGCACTGAGATGCACTGCCTTAGACTGCTGCACCACTTGGGAGCTGTTGTCCCCCTTTCCCCACTCATCCCATAAATGTATTGTTTTGAAGACACAGGTAGCTGCTAAAACTAGTATAGATTTTTTTCTTAACTAATCACATGGGTGTGCTCTCTCCTAGATCCTATCGCCTTCCTCCCTCCCTCCTTGTGTCCCTGTGTCCAATCCTCTCCTCCCAAACGGTTCTGTGAGCTGTCGAGAAAGTGAACGGATACAGGATGGGAGAGCTCAGCCCCCCACTGGGCCAATGTTCCTTCCAGCAGCTTTGGGAGAGCAAGTAAGTTTTGAACAACCTTTAGGACCACAGACTTATAGAAGTATGTTTAAGACTACCACGGTATGTAGCTACTTCTAGACTAGACCGAGGTGGTTGTGTGTGAGTGGAAGCCCAAAGACATTGTTCAACGTATTACAGCACCTTTTCTGCATAGGTCTTTTCTGGGCCATACTAATGACTGATCCGGTGATTTCTTTTCTATAGTATGACACCTCAGGGGCCCAGTATTCCACTGGTTGCTACTCAAAACTGGTCTGACCTGGATGTCTCGGTACGTTTGATTGTCTACCTCATGACGTAAACGTGACGCCACACCTTTTTAGAATAGGCTAATGAGCCCCCCCTTCTAGTAGTACAGTGATTGTTTGAGTTACATTTTTTTTCTTCTGGTAATTTGATATCCATGGTGGGCACTCCTGTTTCATTAGTCAGACAGAAATGTAAAAAGCAACTGAAAACTTGAATGCTTTACTCCTCTGTAGATAAATGGCATCCACTTACCTCCCTCACAGCTCCTTCCCGACGCGACTCTCCACAAGGTCTTTGACGAGGGGCTGTTTGAACTGCTGGAGCCCCCGGTTGTGGAGCCCTCTGTGTCAACCCTGGACAGCGTTCCTCCCCCCGCCTCCACCGTCCCCTCCACCAACGACTACCCTGGGCAGCACGGCTTCCAGCTGCGATTCCAGAAGTCGGGTACCGCCAAGTCTGTCACCTCCACTGTGAGTATCATGTGGCTTACTGCACATGCCTGAATACATACACACACGTATAGTTAAAGCAATAAGGGCCGAGGTGGTGTGTTATATGGCCAATATACCACGGCTAAGGGCTGTTCTTCTGCCCGACACAACTCTGAGTGCCTGGACACAGCTCTTAGCCGTGGTATATTGGCCATATACTTAAAAATAAAGGAGAGCCGCAAACTCTAGGAGCTCAGATGCAAAAATGTAATTACCAACGTTTCGACAGCCAAGCTGTCTTCATCAGGGTATTG
Source organism: Salvelinus sp. IW2-2015 (assembly GCF_002910315.2). Taxonomy (NCBI): domain Eukaryota; kingdom Metazoa; phylum Chordata; class Actinopteri; order Salmoniformes; family Salmonidae; genus Salvelinus; species Salvelinus sp. IW2-2015. Next base: position 32,053,075 of record NC_036840.1, read on the forward strand.
GCCATATACCACAAACCCCAGAGTTGCCTTTTATAAACTGGTTATTAGCGTAATTAGAACAGTAAAGATATTTTGTCATACCAATGCTCAAACCACCCAGTTTATAATTCATGATAATATAAAATAAGTGCTGTGTTTTGTGTGGGCTGACCCTGGCATGTAAGCATGTAAATCTCTCTCGTACAAGGTTAATATTTTAATCAATATATTCGGCTCTATTTATTCTGTTTCGAAAATGCTAATTAGGATCAAAGTAGACATGATGGAAGACTACAAATCCCTGCAAGCTCCTGCACATCTTCTTTAGCTGACTCCTTTGCTAACAGGTATTGTGTCCATAAAAAAAATATATATATTTTTTTACCTTTATTTAACTAGGCAAGTCAGTTAAGAACAAATTCTTATTTTCAATGACGGTCTAGGAACAGTGGACACTGCCTTGTTCAGGGGCAGAACGACAGATTTTTACCTTGTCGGCTCGGGGATTCGATCTTGAAACCTTTCGGTTACTAGTCCAACACTCTAACCACTAGGCTACCTGCCGCCCCATTTAAAACTTGCACAAGACAGTTCACAGAATTATATATTTTAAAGACATTTAGCCAATTTAATCATTACAAATTTTAGCTAACATTAGATAATTAATCCAAAGATTCTTAGCTTTGCCTCAATTCAGCAGTCTTGTCTAGATCACGGCATTTGTAGTTCTTTACGATAGCCACATTCGCAGCTAATTAGCATTTCATTTTTGAGGTGTAAATACAGGCGATATATTATAAGTCACCTTGTCTTAGAGCAGTCCTTCTCAAATAGTGGGGCGCGCCCCCCTGGGGGGGCTCGGAGCGATGCCGGGGGGGGGCGCGTGTGACCCCGGGGAACATGCTTTTTTTTGCCGCAGGGAGTAGTTTTCTTTTGCACTGAACAGCACAGAGCAGGAGATATGAAGTGCAGATAACAAACTCTTAAGAGACACCATGGAAAAATATTTAACAGGGATGAAAAGAAAGGTGGAGAGAGACGGAGATAATGAGACAAACGTAAGTCTCCCGAAAGCTAAGACGAGGAAATATGACGACGCGTATGTAGCGCTTGGCTTCACTGTGACTACGGTGRGAGACGGGGAAAGACCGGTATGTTTACTGTGTCTAAAAATGTTGGCAGCGGACAGCATGAAGCCAAATAAATTAAGGCGTCACTTAAAGACATTACACCCCAATCACGCTGATAAGCCGCTTGAGTTTTTTCAGCGAAAACGTGCCGAATATTGCCAACAATCGTCCCGCTTTGTGAATGCTACTTCAGTAAACCAGCGAGCACTGTTAGCATCATATAAGGTGGCGTACCAAATTGCTCAGTGCAACAAAAAAAACACTCCATAGCGGAGGAGCTGATACTGCCTGCAGCATTAGACATGGTCTCCATCATGCTGGATGACGCAAGTGCTGCAAAAATAAAATACTAATCAGGAAACAGGAAATACTGATTCATTCGAGAACCTGCATTAATTTGTTGACACTACTGACTGATGCCACCTCAGTGATTCCATATATTAAGGAGCATATTTCATCACTGATGGGATTCTTTAAAAAGTACTTCCCTGAAAACAGTTCCTAATATGACTGGGTGAGAGATCCTTTCAATGCACCAGCTCCAACTGGTTTCAGGTCTGCAGAGGACCAGTTCATTGATATGACGTCTGACTCCACATTGAGACTGAGGTTCACATCACAGACACTGAGTGAATTCTGGCTGAGTGTAGAGAGGCAGTATCCACTCTTAGGTCAGAGAGCCATGGGCATTCTTCTTCCTTTTGCAACATCTTATCTTTGCGAGACTGGCTTCTCTGCTGTTGCTGCACTGAAGACCAAGTACAGGTCCCAGCTAAACATTGAGCAGGAGCTGAGAGTTGCAGTATCATGCTTCAAACCCCGCTTCGAAAAGCTGTGCTCTGCAAAACGTGCTCATTGTAGTGATTAATCCCATTAATCCTAACTTCCTCATTTTGATTTTAAAAAATCAGCACAAATTGTTTTATTCATTTGTTTTATAGGTCAAAGTGTTTCATATATTGTGCTCCTGAGTTAATGTTGCTGATCAATTTGAATTTATTATTATTTATTGATTATATTTTATTTTTCAGTATCAAATGGTCCAAAAATGTTTACAGTTTAAATAAGGCTTGATTTTTTTTTTTTTACATTTCAGGCAAATTGATACACTTTAAGTCTTTCTGTTACAGACTAAAAAACAATGTTAATAAAGTTATTCTTTGTTGTAAGTTGATCTATATTTTTTTCTTTTTTTCTTTTCTTTAATGTTAATAAGGATACAATGTTATGCAGGGGTGTACTTATAACAATTTTATAGACAAATTATACTATTTACAGTCGCGGCGCAGAGTTGGGGGTCGCGAAATGTTTACTTCTTCCTGGGGGGGCGTAACAGAAAATAATTGAGAAGCACTGTCTTAGAGAGATTCACATGGTTATCAAAACGTCACCCCCGGGTAAGCCTACACAAGACGCAGCCCTTATTTTAAGTGTTTCTAAAATCCCCTATGGCAGGGGTTCCCACACTTTTTCCCTCAGGGCCCCTAGCATTGGGGAACATTCTGCGCCCCACCTGCACATGCGCCACGTCTATTTCTATGGGCACTAACACTGTTCATGACAAACTTTTCACACCCCTCTTGTTGGCGGAGAACATTTAGCAGGTTTAAAGCCGATTTTCTAGCAATTCTATACGTTTTGGCATGTCTAATGGGTATTCATGTGATATTTGAGTGACACAAATTACARTATCTAAGGGCTACAAAACCTACCTAAAAACACTTTAGCTGACATGGACTTGTTGATCTGGACATTTCTGGCAAGTTATAAATAGCTCTCTAAGGTATGCAATGACTAACATGACAAGAGAAACTGATGATGCACTGCCAAATATAGAAATTGCACCTTGTGCATTCTACTATTGCAATTTTCAAGAGGAAGTTTAAAGCTGGAATGAGCCCCACAGTTTGGGAACCACTGCCCAGTGGGAAGAATTGATGGTGGACAAATGGTTGGAACCATTTCCTTGTTTGACTGCTAGGCTTTATGGGTATTATGACTCATACTGTGGTACTCTATAGGAATGAAACACAGCTTACCATGGGGTCCAGCCCCACCCTCTAAGTAGCCTTGTCTCACTGTATATTCACATGCTATATATATATATCTAGCTCTATTGATCTCTCTTTCAACTTTGAATGACGTTTCTCTTCTGGGGGAAACATCTATTTGGATTAATATACTWTTTTGACAATCACAATAAGTAACAGTAAAATGGCTCAAACCAGTTTAATCCATGGTCTCATTTCAATCAATTAATTAAAGAAAATTGCAGTTACTTTACCTCCGACAGAGATGAAAGATATTCCACTCATTCTAATTCCCTGTGGTTGCATTCAACTGGAATCCAGTTCATTGTGACGATTTGCTAAAACTCAAGGTTTGGCGAAAAARTATTTGGATTAAAACAGCCAATAGCATCAAGGTTTCCACAGTGACTCGCATGTCAGCGTACTATGATAGACCTATCAGGCTTGAGTTAGGGTGTKCTGCCCTCAAACTAACGCCCCCTGCAACTCATTCATTGGAACTGAGGAGTTGCATGCTGGTAGGTTGCAGTAATGCATGGGTCTGACATGACAGGGCATGTTCCACACAAGGGCTCCATTATGGAAAGGGTTAAAATACAGCCCTTTTGGTCAAAATGTATAGTTATAAACAAGGTATTTATGATTTTCAGAATATGAATATAATTGTTAATGTGTATTATGATCTTATACCTGTAGGTGTTAAGGCCACCTTTTGCTAGTGTTTGTATTTTATGTAAACTTTATAAACGGGTTATACTCTATTTTTTTTTATCKCCAAAGTGAAATGCTGTCTGTGGGAAGTAACTTCACCAATGTGCTTATTTTTTTCCACTTTTTATCAATTCAATTCACCACTTTGTTTCACAAAATAAAATTCCTATAGACACATACAACTGGTTGCTCATTGTTTTCTCTCCCCTCCCAGTATTCTGTGCAGCTGAACAAGCTGTACTGCCAGCTGGCTAAGACGTGCCCTGTGGAGGTGTTGATGGCCATGGATCCCCCGCCAGGAGCCATCCTCAGGGCCACCGCTATCTACAAGAAGTCTGAGCATGTCTCTGAGGTGGTCCGGCGCTGCCCCCACCACCAGAGCGCCTCAGATAACAATGAAGGTGGGTGTGTTTGGGTGTGTGTTTTTAGTCTAAGGTAAACATTCAAAACTGATGTAGATAATAAKTATTTTGCCCTTAATTAAGAGTGGGAAAAAATGGACTAATATGCATGATTTTATTTTGGCTCAGGTTTTGTATTTAGCCATGTACACAAATAAAGAGGAAATGAAACCCATCCAAATCTGATCATAATATTCCCCATGGTCTCAGAGATGAGGTATACCTTCACTCCCCATGTAATAGAGTGTCCCAGGAATAGAGGAGACTCCCCCTCACTACTTGTCTACTTCCTGTTTTTTTGTCTAGGCGTGGTCCACCGCAGTCACCTGATTAGGGTGGAGGGTAGCCAGTGGGCTCAATACCTGGAGGATGGAAACACCAAGCGTCAAAGTGTGCTGCTGCCCTATGAGCCTCCTCAGGTATACCCTATAGAAAGAGAATTAATAGAGCGGTCGTCCCCATTCAAGTAAATGATGGCATAATGGGTGGACTGGCGGCCTTTGCTAGTGTACCCAGATGAGCAAGGCAGGAAGTGTACCCCATCAATCTGTTCTGCGATTTGTTGAATCAACTCAAATGAAATTATTTAAAAAATAGCCACGTCAGTTTGTATCATTTGAATGAACATTCTACATTACCATGGAAATCATTACATCACCATATCAGGAAGCCATTATGTACCCATGAGTTTACCAGTCAATTTGGCTGGATTTGAGCTTCCAAGCCCGTTCTGTTGATTTTTATCAATGGTATTTTATTTGCCATTTCTCTTGCCACTTTCATTGAGACATCTGTCTATAATGCATTGGCGATTTGCATTTGTCAATGTACGTTCAAGTGAAGCTTAACATTGTGTATATGTGTTTGTATAGCTGGGCTCTGAAACGACTACTGTTCTCCTGAACTTCATGTGTAACTCCAGTTGCATGGGTGGTATGAACAGGCGGCCCATCCTCACCATCCTGACCCTGGAGACCCAGGAGTAAGTGTCTCCTTATCCCTTCTCACTGAGTTTGTTTATTTTGGAAATTGCGCATCAGGGTCTGAGTTTGCGTTACATTTGCCGTAATGTGTGTTTTTTAGGGATGTGACGATTCACCGATATGAATCGGTCCCCGGTTGAAATATTTAAGATACGAGTGCGTCTGTCAGCGGGACCACGATCCGAATGTAGCATGCATCTGTCACAAAATTGGTTCCAACGTTATGAATCGCCTGTAAAAACAATTTTGGTGCTAAATTACTTTCTACCTTCCGAAAATACCTCCATATTTTGTGACAACTGCGTCCGTGCCTTCAGCATGTCATTGTTTTGACAGTCATTGATCTACAAGTCATTTTGCATGCCGAACAACCACAGGAAATATCAGTAGCCTAGTAAAACTGCATACTGTGCGCAGCTACGAGCACTGAGCAATGAAAAGTAGGCCTATTCCTGATCTGCCATATTTGCATGTCACTGTCAGCATGCAAATATTTGTAAAATAGCATGCGCAATATAAGGTATTTTTTGTTGTGACAATCAAGGAATTTGCTCGGTTATGTTTTTATGAAATGTAGTGTTGAAAATTGTTATACCGGAATAAAAGTAGCCTAAGCTACCCGCACTGCATGGTTGACACAGGAGAAGAAGTAAAACGGTCTAAACCGGGGGGTACGGACCGCCGGGCATTTCAAACCGGCCCGTGAGACATTTTGTGTTATCCAACTGGTAGTTAGTCTTGTCTCATCGCTGCAACTCCAGCACGGACTCGGGAGAGGCGAAGGTCGAGAGCGGTGCGTCCTCCGAAACACGACCCAGCCAAACCACACTGCTTCTTGACACAATGCTTGCTTAACCCGAAAGCCAGCCGCACCAATGTATCGGCGGAAACACCATACACCTGGTGACCGTGTCAGCGTGCATGCGCCCAGTACGCCACAGGAGTCACTAGAGCGTGATGGGAGATCTCAGCCTGCCCAAACCCTCTCCTAACCCGGACGACGCTGGGCCAATGGGTCTCCCAGTCACGGCCAGCTGTGTGACAGCCTGGGATCAAACCCGGGTCTGTAGTGACGACCGCTGCGATGCAGTGCCTTAAAACGCTGCGCCACTTGGGAGGCCCCCGCAAATTTATTTTAACAAACAATTGGTCCCACAAAAAATGCGACCCTCCGTTGAAATTTCAAACCCCCGATGTGGCCCTCGAGCCAAAAAGTTTGCCCACCACTGGTCTAAACCATTAAATTATGAGACAATGGTGAAATCTTATTACACGACCACAATACCTTTTTTGTTTTGAAGGTGTTCAGAACAATATTAACGGCAAAGAAAGTTGTCTGAACACTGAAAGCTTTGTTGAACTCTCTACAACACAAAATCCGGGTAAGGGCCAGCTGAGTAGAATACTATCTGCATATAATTGGACGAGGGCGCTTCCTACTGCCTGAGCTATGTTGTTGATGTAAATTGAGAAGAGCATGGGGCCTAGGATCAAGCCTTTGGGTACTCCCTTGGTGACAGGCAGTGGCTGAGACAGCAGATGTTCTGACTTTACACATTGCACTCTTTGAGAGAGGTAGTTAGCAAACCAGGCCAAAGACCCCTCGGAGACACCAATACTCCTTAGCCGACCCAGAAGTTTGGAATGGTGTACCGTATCAAAAGCTTTGTCCATTAAGATAGCAGCACAACATTGCTTAGTCACAGGCAATGGTGACATTGAGGACCTTAAGGTTGCAGTGACACAATCATAACCTGAGCAGAAACCAGATTGCATACCAGAGATAATACTATAGACATCAAGAAAGCCAGTCAGTTGATTATTGACAGGTTTTTCCAACACTTTTGATAAATAGGCCTATAACAGTTAAGATTGATCTCCCCCTTTAAATAAAGGACGCACCGTGGCTGCCTTCCAAGCACTGCCTACTAAGCACTGCCTTCCAACCACTACAAACACACAGAAGAAACGAGTTTAGGGAGAATCTGTGTGGCAGGGGGAAAAGAGGGTGGAGCGTTGGGGATAGTCACATTAGAAGGGCTGGTAGAGGAAGTGTTGGGTGGGTAAGGAGGCGTGTCTGAGTCAAAAAGGAATCCTGACTTAATAAAGTTATTTTTAAAGAGCTCAGCCATACGCTCTTTATCAGAGCCTTTCGCCAAATGGTGCTCTTGAGGTGGAGTAACTGCCAGATCACGGTCGAACCAGGGGCTGATCTTGTTATTTTCTTTATGGGGGCATGCTTGTTAACAATGCCATTGAAAAGATGCACAAAAAAATGAAGTTCCAAGCATCTTCAACAAAGGGGATCAAGCTGATTCTATACCATTTTACAGAGGCCAGGTCATGAAGGAAGGCTAGCTCATTAAAGCTTTTCAGCAAGCGTCTGACGAATCCGGAGAGGTCATTTTCACTGAGCAGCCATTACAAACACAAGCAGTAAAACAGTGATCACTTAAGGTCATTACAGAAAACACCAGACTGATACCAATCAGGATTATTTGTGAGGATAACGTCAAGGAGAGTAGACTTTTCTTGGTGTTTGGGATCATTCCATGTGGGATTGGTGATCTGAGAGAGATTTAGGGAGTCCCATTGTTTTAAGACATGGCCAGGTGGTTTAAGCATGTCCCGGTTTAGGTCACCTAGCAGGACAAATTAAGACTTGGTGTAAAGGGCCATGAGAGAGCTTAGGGCAGGTAGGGTACAGGCTGGTGCTGATGGAGGATGATAGCACCCAGCAACAGTCAACAAAGAGCTATTTGAAAGCTTAATGCTTAAAACCAGCAAATCAAATTGTTTGGGGACCTATTTGGTGGAGACAACCGAGCACTGAAGGTGATCCTTGGTAAAGATGGCCACTCCCCCATCTTTGGAAGATCTGTCTTGCCGAAAAAGGTTATAACCTGAAAGTTTAACATCAGAACATTCTTTCTTAACCACGTCTCAATAATGACCAACATATCTGGATTGGAGCTGTGAACCCACACTTTCAATTGATCCATTTCAGGTAATAAGCGTCTAGTGTTAACGTGCAGAAAGCCAAGGCTTTTACAAGGGCAGAAATCATCAGAGCAAATATCAGAATTGTGACTAGCAACCGTAGACGGGCCAGGGTGTTCATGCACATTTCCAGGGCACGGTAGAGGACAGGGAGAGCTCTGCAGTGTTGATATTTTTAATGACATTTGAATGTGCATTAGATGGCAACAAGATCATATTGTACAGCAATTTCATCAGGTAACATGAGTACAAAGCCAGCGAGGGAGGGTTAGGATGGGAGGCCTAGAGTACATGTAACCAATAAAGAAGTTTGTCGCGAGGGTGGGAACAAACATTGTCTAATCCACGTTCTGGTAAATGAGCAACTATATACTCAACAAAGCATGCAGGAGTCATGGAGCAAATAGCACAATAAAAAAGTGAAATAGCTTGAGGCTAGACATTGTAAATTGAGAGTCAATCGCCCCAACACAATAACGTGGCTCTCTGAGTCCAATAGGCTATAAAAGTCTGAGGTTAATAAATAGTAGACCGATGCTAGTTAATGGAAAGCATTTCTGAATAAAGCTCGCATAATATTATTCACAAGTTAATTAGCCTACCTAAAAATTCAGATCAGTCCAAAGTCTACGGCGTGCATGTGTGCTGGAGCCAAGCGAAAGCTCGGGGGAGTGTGGCGGGGGTACCTGTACCAGATTGGGAGACAGGCCAGGGCAGGCAGGGAGTAGATCGCCGGGTGAGATCCAAGCAGCAGGTAACGGAAGCAGGTGTCACACAGGCTTGGGAGAGCTTTGGTCGGGAGGCTGAGTAGGAGAGGAGGCATTCAACCTTACCAGACAGGTGTGTGGTGGAGCAGATAAAGTGTCCGGAGCGAAAAAGCTGAAAGCCAAACTTGAGACAAAACCATACACATAATTTATAATTTACGCACGTACGCCCACACGTCCGCTCGGACAGATCCAACTCAGAGAGACCCAGCTCATGAGCTCCATCAGCAGCAGATTTTAATTTAGAATGGAAAATTAATGTTTATGCAACCGAAGTTAGTGCATCGTATCACACTGAATCGATTCGTTTCTCTAATCGCACTGAATTGTTTCAAACTAAAAATGTATTGTAGCCCATATACAGTGCTTTGGGAAAGTATTCAGACCCCTTTTTCCACATTGTTACATTATACCCTTATTCTAAAATTGATTAAATAACATAAGTTCCTCATCAATCTACACACAATACCCCACAATGACAAAGCGAAAACAGGTTTTTGCTAATTTATGTAAATACGTGTTATTTTTTTATAAGTATTCAGAACCTTTGCTATGATACTCGAAATTGAGCTCAGGTGCATCCTGTTTCCATTGATCATCCTTGAGATGTTTCTACAACTCATTGGAGTCAACCTTTGGTAAATTCAATTGATTGGACATGATTTAGAAAGGCACACACCTGTCTATATAAGGTCCCACAGTTGACAGTGCATGTCAGAGCGAAAACCGAGTCATGAGGTTGACAGAATTGTCCATAGAGCTCCAGAGACAGGATTGTGTTGAGGCACAGATCTGGAGAAGTGTAACAAAGAATGTCTGCAGCATTGAAGGTCCCCAAGAACACAGTGGCCTCATTCTTAAATGGAAGAATTTTGGAACCACCTAGACTCTTCCTAGAGCTGGCCAACCGGCCAAACTGGGCAATCGGGGGAGAAGGGCCTTGGTCAAAGAGGTGATCAAGAATCCGAGATCCTCTGTGGAGATGGTTGTCCTTCTGGAAGGTTCTCCCATCTCTGCAGCACTCCTCCAAACAGGCCTTTATAGTAGTGGACAGACGCTAGCCACTCAGTAAAAGGCACATGACAGCCCCCTTGGCGTTTGCTAAAAGGCACCTAAAGGACTCTTTGGCCTGAATGCCAAGTGTCATGTCTGGAGAAGCATGGTGGTGGCAGCATCATGTTGTGGGGATGTTTTTCAGTGGCAGGGACTGGGAGACTAGTCAGGATCGAGGGGAAAGCTGAATGGAGCAAAGTACAGAGGGATCCTTGATGAAAACCTGCTCCAGAGCACTCAGGACCTCAGACTGGGGCAAAGGCTCACCTCCCAACAGGACAATGACCCTAAGCACACAGCCAAGACAACGCAGGAGTGGTTTCGGGACAAGTCTCTGAATGGCCTTGAGTGGCCCAGCGAGAGCCCGGACTTGAGCCCGATCAAACATCTCTGGAGAGACCTGAAAATAGCTGTGCAGCGACGCTCCACATCCAACCTGACAGAGCTTGAGTGGATCTGCAGAGAATAATGGGAGAAACTCCCCAAATACAGGTGTGCCAAGCTTGTAGCGTCATACCCAAGAAAACTCTAGGGCTAGGCTGTAATCGCTGCCAAAGTTGCTAAAACAAAGTACTGAGTAAAGGGTCTGAATACTTATGTAAATGTAATATTTCAGTTTTTATTTTTTAACAAAAAATGTTAACCTATTTTTGTTTTGTCATTATGGGGTATTGTGTGAAGATTGAGGGGGGGAAACAATTTCATCAATTTTAGAATAAGGCTGTAACGTAACGATGTTGAATAAGTCAAGGGGTCTTAATACTTTCCGAATGCACTGTATCTAGATGCATATCGAATCATCTTGGAAGTGAAAGATGCATATCCCTAGTGTGTTTGGCTCCCCGTGAGTTTATTGCCTCTAACTTTCACTATTCTTCACCCCTTTGCTTCCTTTCTAGGGGTCAGGTTTTGGGTCGCCGTTGTTTCGAGGTCCGTGTGTGTGCCTGTCCCGGCCGGGACCGCAAGACCGAGGAAGAAAACACAAACAAAGTTCTGAACGGGACCAAGACCACCAACGGCGTCAAGAGAAGTAAGACTCGGGCCACGTCTCAACCCTCGTCTCCTATGTCATTGTTGACCTTGTCTCCTCTCCCCTCAGAGTCCCAACATGCCCTGCCCCCTCCAGGGACCAGCAAGAAGATCAAGAACGGCTCCAGCACCGAGGATGAAGACAAGGACAATGTATTTTTGTTGCAGGTGAGGGAATGACACACACACACACACACACACACACACACAGCTGACAGACAGAGGCACTTTTGTGAGGGAGAATTTGTGTATCTCTACTTCATGGTTTTGCCCAAGGGAAATCCTCTCTCACTTCCTCTCTTCTCTCAGGTCCGTGGCCGAGAGCACTATGAGTGGCTCAAGAAGATCAATGACAGTCTGGAGCTGATGGACCACATTCCTCCCGCTGAGCAGGAGAAATACAAGAAGAAAGGGTAAGCTACCAGCGGCAGCCATTCTGACGACGGGATTTCTCCCTAAAATCCCCATGTACCATTTACATGCATTACCAGCCACCCCCCCCCCACATCTATTACCTGTAACATACATGTTCTCCTCTCAATAGTAAACAGTCTCCACCCTCTGTTTGTCCTGTATTTGTCTTAGTTCCGCTAAGATCCTCAAGCAAGAAGCAATGGCCCCGAAGAGCGGAAAGCGGCTGCTTACAAAGGAAGACAGGAGCGACTCGGACTAAGGCCAGGACACGTCTGTCCTTATTCTCCGGTCTATTCCAGACCAACATTAAGTTGTGACTCCCAAGTTAAATGTCCAATACCAAACCCTAGTCCCTACATGTAGGCACTTCTGAAAGGATAGATATTAGCAACATGGTAATATCTCCACCTAGACAGCCATACGCTGGACCCAGAAAGGGGTCAATAGAGACAGACCAACATTTTAATATTTGTTGTCATATGAACACGCAAGACATGGCGAAACGTGTGGAATTACAGATCATTGTCTTCAAAACTGCAACATTTTCTCTCTGCCCCATGGCAAAATTCAAACTGTGTAAAGTTATTATTATTTTTAATTGTATTTTTTTATATACCGGTGAATGACTGTCCATCCGGAACTTTGACAGCTAGGAAATTTGTGACCGGACCTTCTCAAATAGTACTCAAGTACCATGTTGGGATTTTCACCATATTTCGGATACCAGTCCAACAATTTCAGTACAACACAAACTGCGTAAGTGTAGGGTCTAGAGTTTGGTTTAGAATTAGGTAAGTAAGCTAAGACCCCTCCACCCACTGCCTTAACCATCTGGTGGGACTTCCTCCTCCTCACCTGCCCCCCAAACAGTACTTTAGCTTGTGCTTTTATGATTTGGACCAATTAAATCAAGTATTCATATCTTGACCTGCCTAGGCACGATGCTTTGTTACCAGTTAATTGGCCAGTTGGCTGTTAGTATTTTTATACCTGTTGAACATAACTGCTGTTATCCTTTCCCCTGAAACCTTGACTTTCTTTTCCCCATTTTTTTTTTTTACTTGTCGCTCTTGTTATCAGAATGTTTTTTCATTGTTAAAAAAATATAGATTTTAGTTTTCTCTCTTGTGAAGAGTTCTGATACTATGATTATGATACACTTAGCACATGTATATTTGTTTAATTTATCATTCTCTGATGGAAACTCTTTTTGATGTCATTCGGTGCTGAAACATGAGGCTCTATTTTGTTTAGGGGGGGAAAGGAAACATTTCAGGGAACTTTTACAATCAAATTAAAGCAATTTCTTAAGTAATACTTAAATCCTCAGTCTTTTCTCAATACCTGCCGTCTTTTGAGTTCTGAACAAAGTGACATGGGTGCGTGACAAGGTTGTCTAGAGACTACCCATAATCTCGGAACCCAGAACCAAATGTTGCGTGCCAGGGCCATCTACTCTATTATTTCAGCTGACCTACTTCACTGTCCCAGACCATTCTCTAAGTATCTTTTATTTATTTAACCTTTATCTAACTAGGCAAGTCAGTTAAGAACAAATTCTTATTTACAATGACCCTGGCCAAACTCTGACGACGCTGGGCCAATTGTGCGCCGCCCTATCGGACTCCCAATCACGGCCGGATGTGATACGGCCTGGATTCGAACCAGGAACTGTAGTGAACTGAAGCCTCTTGCACTGAGATGCACTGCCTTAGACCACTGCGACACTCGGGAGCCCTACTGCTATGTTTACATATCGACCCAGCATGCTTTGCATGTGTGGAGGAGTAATGCAAAACCAAGTATCTCTCTTGCATCCATTTAACAAAATCTTCTTTGTAGTTCCATTTTGTTTGCATGTGGGAGCCATGTTGATCCAGTAGATAAGCTCCTAAATGGGAGGGAGATAGTTTCAGGTATTTGATAGATGACTACCATCTGTATTCGAGTGGTTGTTGATTTCAAGAGAACCTTTGGGGTACACCTGTGAGTTATGCAAGAACCACAGGCGGCCGTGGCACATGTAACTGAGGAGGACGAGCTCGTAGTAATGACTGGAACGGAATATATGGAATGGTATCGAGAACAGCAAACATGGTTTCTATGTGTTTGATACCATTCACTCTATTCCAGCCTTTATTATGAGCCATCCTCCCCTCAGCAGCCTCCTGTGGCAAGAACTCTATTAGTGGTTTTGGCTCCAAATCACATTTTATACGTCACATGCAGATTACTGAAGGTATAGAAGGTGCTGTGAAATGCTTGTGATAGCTCCCTCAGCAGTTCAGTACATCATCAGTTAATGATGACAAAAACAGTCAAGTTATAAATAACAAGTCATAGAAGTAATAAGAGGTAGTATGCATGGTAATAATGGACTATTAGTATTTACAAATATAAAGTGGGTAGTGTCTTGGTCACGCAGTGGAATAACGTTAAATTGTATGCTGTTGGACTTCTTGAGAACCCGAGAGCCCATGCTTAATTTCTTAAGTCGCCTGAGGTTTTAGGGGCGCTGTTGCCTTCAACACCACGGTGGTGGTGTGACTGGACCATACCCGGTCATCTGTGACGTGCACACCAAGGAACTTGAAGCTTTTGAACCTCGCCACTGCAGCCCGTCGCTGAATATAGAGGCGCGCTTCAGCCAGTTTCCTGTAGTCCACCATCAACTCCTTGGTTTTACTGTCATTAAGGCCGAGGCTGTTTTCCTTGCACCTCTCTGCCAGGACTCTAACCACCCTGTAGGCTGTTGCGTCTGCGGTAAGGCCCACCACCATCGTGTCGTCAGCGAACTTAAATGGTGTTGGAGTCATGGGTGTACAAGGAGTATAGAAAGGGGCTGAGCACTATTCATTCGCGGGTGAGCTGTTTGTTCACCCGCACCCACCTGCAGTTGCTAAAAATCCATCCGCAACCGACTATGCGATGAAGTGAAAATCTGAGGCCCGCACTGAACCTAAACCCGCAAATATGGGAAATTGCGCTGTAGCCTACAGACTGCGGAACATTTTTGGGGGGACATGATTTTAAAAATAGGCCCATGTTTCTGTTTTAAACGTGAAACATTTTGCCAACTCAGGGCGTGAAACACACTCTTCTCACGCTCTCATGGCACACCTCTTATATCTCACGCGCATTGAAAAGTACTGCTTTTATTGTTCTAATTAGTCCATTATAGTCAGTGCATTAACTTTTCAACTGTGCGCCAAATCGTTTTGAAATCGGAGCATCTGCGACTGCAATTTAACATCACGAGCGAACCTCTATCCTGTTTTGCTACAACGCTGAACTGCGGAATATTGAAGCATATTATTGGTGAAATTATGTTAAGGATCAAGGGGATTGGATGCATGTTTTAAAGAAACGCCCCTCAAGATTGGAGTGGTAATGAATGGCGATAGAACCTTTATCGATGAGTTTAAAACTGTATTAAAAAAAACTTATGCACAATGTTGTCAACAAAATTAGGTTGCTGTTACTCCTGCTTCTAATGCAGAATGCAGCCTTTTGACAGCATATTTAATCCACACTTGCAAAAGTGATTTTGGTGATTGGCATTTAGGCTGTGACTGACCCAGAGTATGTTTTAGCAGGGACGTTTGGGACGGTGACCTGATTTGGAACTATGAAAAATAATTTTGTCAAACAGATTATGAATCCAAAAGTGTACATTTTATTCTAGGGGGTGGACAATAAATAGAAACATAATTTAGTTTAGTGTGTAGGGGCAGATCTGTCATCTTGTCTTCAGGATATTTTATCTATTTGCTATATTTAGTCTGAACAGTGGAACAATTGTCATTCTTAACAATGAGCAACGATATAGGGTAATTCCTGTGCTTGTCATCAAGAACACTACTGTTATTCCCCACACTTATTTTATATTTCCACTTCCCAATTTTGCCAGTGTTATCACTTATTTGAAATCTGATATGACTACTTGTGTCTTTGGAAATTAATTATATGAGGCCATGTATTTTTTCAGCCATTCATGGACAGTTTTGAATAAGTCATACAAATAAGCATGTTTATATTAAATATAATTTGACATTTTAGGGGGACTCAACTGTTCAAGTCAATTTGTTTTCCAATAATACTCTGAATACTCCAATAATACTCCCTGTGAGTCTTCTCTCCATCCTCTCATTCTGAATGCAGTCTGTGTATCCATATTCAAATGAGAGGGAGCGAGAGAGAGAAGTTGCCTGCACAGGTGTAAAGATCAAATGCTGCGTCCGCAGTTGGTTTGTTCTCACTCCTTTTGGTAAGGTTGTAGCGGTATTGGGATATTGATTAACCTCTTCAGTTTATCTTGGATACATTTTGTGGATTTCACAGCTGTTTGTCTGATTAAATGTATTCCAGTGTGAATATCTAAAAAGGTAACCAGAACAAAGAAGTCTGAATCGTTCCAGTCGAAGGATGGGCAGGATTCAACACCTGATATTATGGGGTGAGTTCAAGTCTTGCGTTTCACAAATGTATTCTTTTTCAGTGTTGATTAAAGTTCTACAGAAAGGTGAACCTTTTTAGGGTCTAAAAAACAAACAATCATTAAGTTCTACTAACAAGAGAAGCAAAACTGTAACATGGAAAGCAGATATTGTATTTGGCAGGTTATTAAACCAGAAAGAAGGGCGCAAGAGTGAGAATTGTTTAATTCTTTTTAATAAAAAATGTTCAAGTGACATTTACAATGAATATTCTGTTTGTAAAAAATATATCCCTAACTTCCTGGACTAGCATTCCCTCATATGCAAATTCATGCAAAGACATCCTATAAAACAAATCTAATGGCACCCAGTTGTAGACATGGAATAACAGTGGTGTCATTTTACTTATCTTTTGAATCAATAGTGCTGATTTTGGATCAGTTTTGCCTTCTAGATCACAATGAACATGATTACATGGGCAGAGGGAACCTGATCCTAGAACAGCACTCCTACTCTGAAACACTTGCTATGGCCCCTGATCTAGGATCAGGTCCCCCGTGTCCATGTAATTATAATCAATATGATCTAAAAGGCTAAACTAATCCTAGATCAGCACTTATATTCTGATATGCATTATGAATATGGCCCTGAATGATACACAGGTGCTAAAAATCAATCAGTCAAATTTTAACATGACTTTTAGCCTTGCATTATAAAGTTTGCTGAATAGGATCATTGATTATCATACTGGAACTGAAAATGACTGTAAGCTGTATATGAATGTTAACTCAAAATCATATTCAGATGTCTTCCTCCTTCCCTCCTCCCAGCTGTGTTGGTGGTGTGTTGTGTAGCTGAGAGACAGTACTTCCTCCAGTCACACTCCTCCACCTGGGAACAGGCCAGACTACACTGCCAGGTAGAACACAAAAATATACAGCTTTATTGTCCCCATGGGACACTTTTCCTGGACACAAACTTCTTGTACGCAATGTAAAACAGCAGTGGCCAATTAATGTGTGCAGGCTTTTGTCAACCACAACCTAGCTTTAAAACGGCTGGTTAAACCAGTGACTCGATTGAGGACAATGATTAGATGATGATGTTATCAAATATTATTGCTGGACTGGAACAGAAGCTGGCACACATTGGCCCTCTAGGACCAGTACTGACCCAATATACCTGATATTATCCTTGTCCTGTTAGGCGTGCTACAAGGAGATGGTGAGCCTGACCCCTGACAACATCCAGCAACTTGTCCAGAACCTGACCTCTTCTTACTGGATCGGCCTCCGCAAAACCATGAACAACGGCTCCTTCCCCTGGTCCCACTGGTCCAACGGAGACCCCCTCACCTTCCAGAACTGGTACCCGGGTCGCCCCATACTCTCTAAGCCCAAGAATCCTGTGAACATCTTTAACAACTACTATTCCATCAGCCCCAATGTCTGTGGGTGTTGCTGCACCAATAACAGCAACTCTAGCTACCATGGTAACTCTACAGATGACCCTTTCACAGAGAATGTAAACATGACTGCAACGATGACACCAGCCGTGACAACCAAGGTGGCAAAGATGCCGTCTGTCATGACGAGGGGATCAACGTTCTTTACTGGAGTTACTGGTGGCATCAATGGCACCAATATGACTAGTGGGACCAATGGGACGAATGAAACTGAGACAGACGTGTACATTGAGGAGCCTTGCATAGCCATGCTCAGTTTCGGACTTTGGTTCGATAAAAACTGCTCAGAGCTTCTTCATTATATCTGCTATGAAGGTAGGGGGGGGTTTAAAAAAATACAAATGTTTCTAATTTACTGTGATGTTCCCTTGAAGTGGACTGAGATGTTGATGTTTGGGGTGCATTACTTACTGATAAACATATTGATGTGTTTTCTTTGACTTGCACCCTTTCCCCCCCTCTTTCTCTTTCCCCCTCACCCCAACCCACCCCAATCAACAACCGCTTCTCACCTGTGTATGTAGACCGTTTCTACGGTAATGCCACCGTGACCAACAAGACACTACACAACGCGACTCTGAGCTGGACCCGTGGGCCTGGTGACATCAGTGGATACAGGGTGGAGGTCAAGTCCACTGACTACAACCTGACCCTAAACCACAGCAGTCTGAACCAGACCTATGACCTTTCCAACCTCACTGCCGGAACCCAGTACAGAGTCCAGGTGTACCCCATTAAGTGTGGAAGAGACCTCAACCCACAGAACGTCTCCTTCTACACCAGTGAATATGGGGAATACCACTAGTAGCAAATGTTACTGTTGAATAGGGCCACTACAACTGCTGTTGTTGCTACTGTTCCACTACTTCTAATACTACTAGTTGTAGAGATCCTAGACAGATATCTATGTGTAGATGTTTATTATGATATTGCTGTAACAATGTGAAGACATCGATATCAATGATGACGATTATGCTAACTACTGATCATGAATTCTCTCTCAGAGCCTGGCGTGATCCAAAACCTCAAAGTCACCAATGTCTCAGAAACAAGCATCTCCCTGTCCTGGTTCGCTTCTGAGGGCAACCGTGACTTGTACAACATTCAGGTGAGGGGTGAACCCGACCTGAAAATGACTACACGCACAGAGAGCGCCCTGGTCAAAGGCCTGATACCAGGAGGGTTCTACACGTTTGAGGTCAACACCGAGGTGGAGGACAAGTCCATCGAGGGAGATCGACTGGATATCCGCTCCTACACGAGTGAGTCAGAGCACTGTTGTTGTTTTTCCTATGCAAATGTTTAACTGCTTTTCCTAGAGGAACGTTTCCATAGTGGAAACTGTAAATAATAAGACTTTCCGTTTCAAATTCCATTTTAATTTCATTCCATTGAGAAAGTTAATGTAATTAGAATTGAAAGGTCAGTTTTATACATTTATATTTGCAGTTAAGAATTTTTCTTAACTGACTTGCCTAGTTAAATAAATAAAATAAAAATGTTCAGTGCAGCTCACACACACACACACACTGATCTCTCCTTTTTCCTTCAGAACCAGGAATGGTGTCAAACTTAAAGGCGTCTGCTCTTACTAAGAACAGTGTCCACTTCCAATGGGAACAGCCGAGAGGTAACACCTCTGGGTACAGAGTGCACGCCTGGAGAGAAGAAAACAACACGTATGTAGGCTACTATAGAACGTTACCAAGTATGTAGGCTACTATAGAACGTTACCAAGTATGTAGGCTACTATAGAACGTTACCAAGTATGTAGGCTACTATAGAACGTTACCAAGTATGTAGGCTACTATAGAACGTTACCAAAGTATGTAGGCTACTATAGAACGTTACCAAGTATGTAGGCTACTATAGAACGTTACCAAGTATGTAGGCTACTATAGAACGTTACCAAGTATGTAGGCTACTATAGAACGTTACCAAGTATGTAGGGCTACTATAGAACGTTACCAAGTATGTAGGCTACTATAGAACGTTACAAGTATGTGGGCTACTATAGAACGTTACCAAGTATGTAGGCTACTATAGAACGTTACCAGTATGTAGGCTACTATAGACGTTGCCAAGTATGTAGGCTCTATGAACGTTGCCAAGTATGTAGGCTACTATAGAACGTTGCCAAGTATGTAGGCTACTATAGAACGTTAACAAGTAAAATGTAGGCTACTATAGAACGTTAACCAAGTATGTAGGCTACTATAGAAGGTACCAAGTATGTAGCTACTATAGAACGGTACCAAGTATGTAGGCTACTATAGAACGGTACAAGTATGTGGGCTACTATAGAACGGTAACAAGTATGTAGGCCTACTATAGCAACGTTTACAAGTATGTTGGGCTACTATAGAACGTTAACAAGTATGTGGGCTACTATAGAACGTTAACAAGTATGTGGGCTACTATAAGAACGTTAACAAGTATGTGGGCTACTATAGAACGTTACAAGTATGTGGGCTACTATAGAACGT